>NC_138131.1:7569276-7859485 GCF_964188305.1 Podarcis bocagei
GTCACTAGAGCTATACCTTCCTTGGTGGCCAAATTTCTTTTTTTAGCTTTTAAGCGTAGCAAGATTATAAGTGACTGTATTGATATGGGGCTATCTGTTTAGCCCATTTTAGTGTTGGCTAAGTTCTAAAATTTTCCTGGAGCTTTTAATTGCGTATTGACAAATGTACTTTTTTTTCTGACTGACGGTCGAATAAAAGGTTGATGATGATGATTAAAGAAGAGAGAGACAGAAAGGCATATAAATAGAGTTAAGTGCAAAGGCAAAATAATAAACAACCCTAAAGAAATAGAGAAACAATTTCTCGAATTCTTTAGAGAAATCTATAAGGAAGGAAATGAAACAACAGAAGAAGTTAAAGAACATTTAGAACAGAACTGTCTTCCGAAACTTACTAAAGAACAAAAAGAACTGTTGAATGCCCCTATTACATCGTACGAAATTCAAAGAGCAATTAAGGAAGCAAAGATAGGAAAGGCACCAGGGCCAGACGGCCTACCGGCAATATATTATAAAAAAATGGAGGACTTACTGTCTGACCCATTAAGAAGTATCATGAACAACATCTTAAAAGACGGAACCATGCCGGATTCTTGGAAAGACAGCCTTATTGCATTAATTCCAAAACAGGGAACGGACAATCTACTTATTAACAACTATAGGCCTATCGCACTTCTAAAGAACAATTATAAATTATATGCAAATATTTTAGCCGAAAGATCAAAAAAAGGCTTCCAGATTATGATGATACACAATGACCAAGCTGGCTTTTTACCCGGGAGGCACATTTATAGCAACACTAGAAACATTATAAACTTATTAGCGTATTTAGACTTAAGAATAGGAAAGAAGGCAGTCTTAATGGCTATAGATGCAGAAAAAGCTTTCGACAGGGTATCCTGGAAATTTATGAAAGGTCTATTACACCATATGGATTTTGGTATACAGTATATAAAAGGGATTGAAGCAATATAATCAAAACAAAAAGCTAACATCATAATCAATGGAAATTTATCACAGGAGTGTGAAATCAGGAAAGGGGTCAGACAAGGTCGCCCACTATCCCCCTTAATTTTCATATTAACATTGGAAGTTTTATGTAAACAAATTAGGGAAGAAAAAGAAATAAAAGGGATTATGCTGGGAAATAGAAGTTACAAAATGAGGGCATTTGCTGATGATTTAATTATAACTACGGAGCAACCAATACAGAGTTTAAGAAAGGCGTTGGAAATAATATATGGCTTCGGTAAAGTTACGGGGTTCAAAATGAATTTAAACAAGACAAAACTATTAGTTAAAAATATGTCGCCAGATGAAAAAGCAGAATTAGAACAAATAATACACATTAAAATCTACACCAAAATCAAGTATTTAGGATTATGGATAACACCAAAGAATATTAACTTATATGAAGATAATTATACCCATTGTTGGAAAGATATCAAAAGACAGTTGGAGACATGGACAAGGTTAAATTTATCATTCCTGGGCCGCATTTCGGGAATTAAAATGATAGTTTTACCGAAGCTACTCTTTCTATTCCAAACGATTCCAATTACAGGAAAGACCAGCAGTATCAACAAGTGGCAAAAAGAAATTTCTAAATTTTGTGGAAGCGTAAAAGACCAAGAGTAAAGCATAAGATATTAATAGATACTGTAGAAAGAGGTGGCTACGGGTTACCGGATTTGAAGCTATATTACGAAGCCTCATGTCTTCTCTAGTTGAAAGATTGGTATTTATTTAAAAATTGGGATATTTTAGATCTAGAAGGTCATGACACCCTGTTGGGTTGAAATGAACGACAGACGAGTAGGTAGGTGTCATACGGGAGGCATCTCTCGAGCAAGCCTCGGAGACTCCCTTTTATTGGATATTATACAGCGTTTGCCACGTGTGTGCTTGTTGCTGATTGGTTAACATAAGTACAAAGCAAGGGTTGTATATAAAACATTAATTATTACATATAAGACATTAATCATAGACAGGTTAAAGGTTGGGAAAAGGAACGCGGAGTTTACAAAGGCATGGTTTCGGACTGCCCGTACCAGAGTGGTACGAAAAGGAATGTACAAGGAGGGGTAAGTACAGATTGATATTGTAATGGGAATTGGGGTTGCTCGTGCGTAAAGGATGCTGAATTTCTAGGAAACGTTGCCTGGCTAAACCTTTCCCTGGCTGGACAGCCCTTCCTCCGTGGCTGTGTCAGTCGATGGCAGAATCCGTCAGTGGGCGTTTCCTGAATTTCTTCCAACATAAAAATTCCTTGACGCCCAGTCTCACCTAGCCTCCCTGCGCGGAAGCTTTCTGCGCAGAGTAGGTGTAGCCAGCGGAGGTCCTGGACTCTCCCCGCTGGTCTCTGTGGAAGAGTCTTGGAGCCCTCTCTCCGAAGTCCTTCCCTGGTCCCCTTCCTCCCCGGTGTCACGCTGATAACCTTCCCCAAAGGGAGTGTTCTCTCTCCCTCTGCTGGTCCCTTCTCCTGCATGGTCGGGGAGCCTTACCTCCACTCTTGGCTCCGATGGCAGTTCCCTGACAGATATGGTGTGAACTCAAGGTGAACAGAACGTACCAGGGTGATGAGGGAATGTCTTAGCATCAGCACGGTTTGAGCAGCATGAGCAGAACAAAGCTTAGAAGCAAGACTTCCCATCATGCCACAGTTATGTGCAGAAGCAATGCTTCCCATCATGCCATGGTCATGTGCAAAAGCAATGCTTTCCTTCATCTCCCCCTTTCTTTTCTTATTTGCGAGGTGTTCTGGGTGAATAAGACAAAAATACTTCGGGATACGTGGTATGCCAGCGCATGCCCGAAATAAGTTCACCACATCTCCCCTAATGTTTACTGCTGGTGCTGCACTTTCGCAAAGTAGGCAGCAATGATTTTATTGGGTGGCTGAGGGGGAGAGAGAAACTGAGACAAAAGACTTATGAGTCCAGGAATGCATTGGAGGAAGCAACATAGCAAAATCAATATACATATTATAATAATGGCATATTGAAAGAGATTACGAAGCCAATTCAGGTTTGGCAACCAGCCAGTGAGCCACTGGGTGAATGAGTCCCACAGGCCAGAAAGTCCAACATCCTGTTTAATGTGGTGTGTAAGATTTTTGGATGGCTTTGGAATTATCAGTAATATTAAAACAACACATGTCGTCCACTTGTTCACAGCCGTAATGATGAAGCATCAATAGATCATCGATAGCAGCGCGGCTCTGCAGAAGACCATGCTGGAGTTCACTCTGCTCTTTATTTAGAAGATGAAGCGCTTGAGAAGTAAAATTCAGGGCTTTTGCTGCAGAACAAGCTAAAGAGTTAATGTTCCTACTATTGCGTACAGCCAATCCAGGGACTCCTAGGAGAGAAACAGCTAAAGAGATATATTCAGACCTACTGGGAAGAGAAATTGAATCGTCACAATCGTTAGTCAATGCAATAGAGCGGCAATATCGAGAGCGGGTCAAATGATGCTTTTTGGGTAATACGATGGACAAACGGCTTAAGCAGCAGGGTGTGCCATGGCTGATGTTTGCTGGAATGTAATTAAATGTATAGCCAGGACACGTCCAGAACCAGCCAGCAGGTAGTTCTTTGTATTTATATACATAAGAAATATTGACATAATTAGAGCACTGGAAATTATCCTTGCCCATTTCCACACAGTTGGATTTTGTGCAATTGACCATACGGGCACAGGTGACATTAAAAGAAGCCACGTATGGGGTCAACAAATCAATGGCCAAAGGTGGGCGTCGGCGCACTTGGTTACCCCAGTTGTGGTAACCGGAATAACCAAGGGTGAGGAGAGAATCGTTTTGGGGTAGGGATGGGAAAAACCAGGTATCATTTTGTATGTCAAAAGGGTCATGGCAAACAGGGATAAGGCAGGAGCCAAGGATTTCACCTATTGATACCTGTTGGGTTAGGCAAAAGGAAGAAATATTGAGGGTCTTTGCAAAAGATTCCCACCCATTTGTTGGTGTGGAGTTACCGCTATTAAGAGCGGAAGCAGAAAGAGGCAAAAACAAAACGCTGAAAATGAGCACTAAAGCAAGTAGCTTTTCCCCCGTTATGGGCCATTGTTCTACCCATACCAGGGTGGTTGATTTCCAGTGGAGGGGGAGTGCAAGCTTACTCATTTAATTGAATGGTAGCTTGTAATTGTTGTAGTAAGTCTCCGCCCCACAGATTGAGATGGATTTTTAACACACAGGGCTGGATATATGCAATGGTTTCAGAGCTATCAGGCAGAGAAACAGGCAGCCACTGTACGCTTTGGGAAGAGGTTTGAGGTCCACCTACACCCCAAACTGCAGAGACAGACTCAAGGGGCCACGTGGGGTCCCAGCAACTACTGGAAATTACAGAAATGTCCGTGCCTGTGTCAATCAAGCCTTCCAGAACCTTGCCATTTATCTTGTACTTACGAAGAAGTTTCTGATGACCAATCCGCTGGATTACAGCTAACAGCTGTGGAGAAAAAGGAGAGAGCTCGTGCAAATTACTATCAATAATAGAAACAGTAGGGTGAGAAGGGAGCACCACCAAATGCGCCCAGGACTCACCCTTCTTTAACTGCATGGGCATGTGGCTCCAAAGTTGAACCATTATTGTGCCCACATAGTCAGGATCCAGAACTCCTGGAATAACCTGGATTCCTTCTTTTGCCACAGAAAATTTGGGTAAAATTAAAACTGCGACTTTAGGAGGTAGTGGGCCTGCCAATTGGGTGGGCATAAGCACAATTTCACCAGGGGGGGAAAGTGTCTTTGGTTTCTTGATTAATTAAGTCGATGGTAAAATCAGAGTGTGTATCCTTTGAGATGGTTTTAATAGTGGAGACTAACGGCGGAGGGCACCCTATTTGTCCTGGCCTGGGTGTGGGGCCCCTAAGGAGTTTCCCGCACTGCACTGATTTGCCCAATGATAGCCTTTACCGCACTTCTGGCATTTCTTGGAAGGCTGAGCCTTATTGGCATCACCATTCCTGTTTGCACCCCCGCCAGGGGCTCTGCATTGTTTAGCAAAATGACCTGGGCGCTTGCAGTTCAAGCAGTTCCCAGTGGGCTTGTTGCCAGCCTGGATGGCACCGGCAAGCAAGGACATCGCATGACTCTGGCTTCCAACATCTGCACGGGCTTGAATCATATGGGCCAGGTCATATTTAGGGCAATGTATGATCGACTGCAAAGCCTTTTTGCAGTCAGTACTTGCATTTTCGAAAGCGGATTTTTCATCAATTCATTTTGAGCTGTAGCATCATCAATCTGCCTAGTGACTGATTCTTTCAATCTATCTATAAATTGATGGTAGGGCTCCGAATGTTGTTGCTTAATATTAACAAAGGAGCTAAGTGGTTGTCCTGAGACAGGGACTTTGCGAAAGGCGCGTTGCACACAGGTCGCGGTGCGACTAAAATGTAAAGGTGTTAATTGCGCTTGGGCTGGTATATCAACATACGGACCAGCACCAAAGAGTGGGTTGGCTGAATGCTGTGGATCAGCCAGGGCTACTACACAATGCTTAAATTCACTTTCAAAAACTACATACTGAGCCGGGGATAACAGCATGCGCATCAGATCTTTCCAATCTTGAGGTAGCATTGTTTAACCAGTTGCTATTCCCTCCAGCATTCCTGTCACATAAGTGGATTTTAGGCCGGAATCAGTAATGGCTTTCCTTAATTCTCTCAGAATAGAATAAGGAAGCGTCTCATACATAATTTGTTGTTGCGCAGTGCCAGGGTTAGTATAAGAAATAGGGAAAGCAGACGGCAGTTCCCTGGCCCACCCCGCCTCCTCCTCCAAGGAAAGAATTCCTTCCTGTCTAGCTTGAAGAAGTGCAGCACGCACAGCTACTGTAGGAGCAGGCGAAGGAGGGAGGGTAGGGGGGATGGGGGGATGTGGGCTGAGGCGAAGGGGGGGTTAGAGAAAGTTGCGATGGAGGCAAAAGCTTTGGGTAAGGAGGTAGATTGTCTGTTGCGGCTAAAAGGGCAGGTGGCAGGGCAGTTGGTGGGGAATTGTCTGGTGCGGGTGCCGACGGAGACGCCTGGGTACCTAATCTAGTGACGGCATCCGCACACTTCTTCCAAGTGAGCAGACAATGAATGCCAAGTCTCCATCCCCAAGGACCCTATTTCTGGGTACCAGGGGCACTCACAAGCAATATGACATAACAATCGTTCAATTTCTTTCAAGGAAATATGCACACCTGCTACTCTCTGTCTGACTAAATGAAACAGTTCTTTAGCATGCTCTTTTTGGGACTTTGTAACTCCCCCCCCCCCATACTCACGGTGTAGCGCGCTGAGACTTTTCCAGTCAAGTGAAGTATGAGGCTGCGTAAAGGGATCTGGCATGTCGAGGGCCACCAGATGTTGGGTTGAAATGAACGACAGACGAGTAGGTAGGTGTCATACGGGAGGCGTCTCTCGAGCAAGCCTCGGAGACTCCCTTTTATTGGATATTATACAGCGTTTGCCACGTGTGTGCTTGTTGCTGATTGGTTAACATAAGTACAAAGCAAGGGTTCCATATAAGACATTAATTATTGCATATAAGACATTAATCACAGACAGGTTAAAGGTTGGGAAAAGGAACGCGGAGTTTACACAGGCATGGTTTCGGACTACCCGTACCAGATTGGTACGAAAAGGAATGTACAAGGAGGGGTAAGTTCAGATTGATATGGTGTGAACTCAAAGTGAACAGAACGTACCAGGGTGATGAGGGAATGTCTTAGCATCAGCACGGTTTGTGCAGCATGAGCAGAACAAAGCTTAGAAGCAAGACTTCCCATCATGCCACAGTTATGTGCAGAAGCAATGCTTCCCATCATGCCATGGTCATGGGCAAAAGCAATGCTTTCCTTCAACACCCGTTTTGGGTGGCATGGCTATCTTAATTATGGGAAAATAAAGACGCATAGGAGTTTTTCAAATCATATAATAAGAAATGCTATATATAAGGTATGGGGAAAATACAAAAGATATTTAGAACAGAAAACCCCAAGATGGAACTCTCCACTAGAAGTAATCGCTGTTAAAAAAACCAACAACATCAAAGAGAACTGGATAACGTATAACACAATATTAAGGGGGGAGGAGGAGGGTCAACTAATATTGATAAGTTATGAAAAAATAAAAGATCACTTTTCTACTTGGCTAGATTACTTCCAGGTGAATGAAGTGTTCAGACAGGATAAGCAGATAGGTTTTGAAAAGGAGCCTTCAAGATTTGAAAGAGAACTACTGAATAGTAAAACCAAAATAATCGCAAAAATGTATAGACTTCTTTTAGACTACGAAGTAATGGATGAGGAGGTTAAGGCTTCAATGATAAAGTGGGCCCAAGATGTGGGCCGTCCAATTATGCTAAAAGATGGGGAAAACTGATGGGATGTATATTTGAAATTTACAGTCATCTATAATATAAGAGAGAACATGATGAAAATGGCTCATAGGTGGTACGTCACTCCTTCCAGATGATAAAGAATGTATAAAAAATTGGCGAATGCTTGTTGGAGATGTGGAGAAAATAACGGTGACATGATCCACATGTGGTGGACGTGTGAAAAGATTAAGATTTTTTTTTTGGGGGGGGGAGAATATACGATGAATTAAAAAAGATGATGGAGATAACTTTTACGAAAAAAACAAAGGCATAATCCCCGCCCCAACTAAACATTTGTCCCACCCCAGAAAGAAAATAACAACAACAACAACAACAACAACAAACCACCGTTTGAGGTGCAACAGAGACACAGCCAGAGACAGAGCGAGACCCTGAATCAGTGCCATAACCAAGCTCTCATTCAGAACCAGAGCCTGAAAAAGAGCCACAGCCCAAACCAGAGCAACAGCCACAGCCACAGCCTAGAGCCACAGACTGAGTCTGCAACAGTACTTGATACAGTGCCACAGCCTGAAACAGAGACACAGCCTCAAACAGAGCCTGAGCCTGAAACAGAGGCAGATCCACAGCCACAGCCTGAGTCTGAAACAGTCCTTGACAGAGTGCCAGAGCCAGAGCCAGAGCGAAACCCTGAATCAGTCAGAGGGAGAACATGAATCAGAGCCAGAGCCAGAAATAGGGCTTGATACAGGGCCGGAGTGCAAAACATAGCCGCAGCCACAGCTTAGAGCCACAGCCTGAGTCTGCAACAGTACTTGATACAGTGCTGGAGCTGGAGCCAGAGCCAGAGGCAGAGATACAGCCAGAGCCAGAACAAAACCCTATTTCAGAACCAGAGCCTGAAAGAGAGCCAGACCCTGAAACATAGCTGGGTCAGAGGCAGAGGAAGAGCCATCATGAGACCCTGAATCAGAGTCAGAACCAGATCTTCATTCAGAACCAGACCCTGAAAGAGAGCCAGAGCCACAGACAGAGCCACAGACGGAGCCTAGAGCCACAGCCGAGATCCACAGCCTGAGTCTGAAATAGTGCTTGATAGAGTGCTGGATCCTGAAACAGAGACACTCTCTGAAACTGAGCCTGACGCTTAAACGTAGCCAGGGGCAGAGGGAGAGGCAGAGCCTGATACAGTGCTTGATACAGCATAGGAGCCTGAAGCAGAGACACAGACAGATCCAGAGACACAGCCAGAGCCAGAACAAAACCCTAATTCAGAACCAGAGCCTGAAAGAGAGCCAGAGCCAGAAACAGTGCTTGATAGAGTGCCAGAGCCTGAAACAGAGGCAGAGGCAGAGGCAGATACAGGGCTTGAAACAGCGTCGGAGCCTGAAACAGAGAAACAGCGTGAAACAGAGACAAAGGCTGAGACACAGGCCGAGCCTGAAATAGAGCTAGAATAAGTGCTAGAGCCAAAGACTGACACAAAGCCTAATAAAGAGCAGAAGCCTGAGCCTGAGCCTGAAACAGTGCTTGATACAGTGCCAGAGCCTGAAACAGAACCAGAGCCACAGCTACAGCCATAGTGCCACAGCCTGAGTCTGCAACAGTGTTTGATACAGCGCCGGAGCCTGAAACAGAGACACAGCCTGAAACAGAACCTGAGCCCTGTTATTATCATGGCAATTAAAGAACAGAGAGGCAGAAAGGCTTATAAATAGAGTTAAGTGCAAAGGCAAAATAATAAACAACCCTAAAGAAATAGAGAAACGATTTCTCGAATTCTTTAGAGAAATCTATAAGGAAGGAAATGAAACAACAGAAGAAGTTAAAGAACATTTAGAACAGAACTGTCTTCCGAAACTTACTAAAGAACAAAAAGAACTGTTGAATGCCCCTATTACATCGTACGAAATTCAAAGAGCAATTAAGGAAGCAAAGATAGGAAAGGCACCAGGGCCAGACGGCCTACCGGCAATATATTATAAAAAAATGGAGGACTTACTGTCTGACCCATTAAGAAGTATCATGAACAGAGACTTCCGGGTTAGCGCGAAAGGCTAATGGCGGATTCCCTCTGAGCTCCGGAGGGAATCTGCTCTGTAGAAGACGGGTCTTGCCGCTGCGGTGACGCGGGGACCCTCAGAAACCACAGGCGCTGAAGCCTGTGGACTTGGTGACTCGCCGGGCACCATTTGCGCCTCCCCGACCCGTGAAGAAGCCTTTTTATTTTTTATTTTTTGGAAAAAAAATTATTGGTTTTACAAAAATATTTTTAAGACAATACAAACATATAAAAAGACATGTATAGTTTCGTACCCTTTTTTTCCATAAACCTTATTTCTCGGACTCCCCCATGCCTCCCCTTTCTGCATCCCAATGTCCAAAGTTTTTCAGCAAGTTCTAAATAGTTCTGTCAAACCTCTGTCCTCTTAATCTTTCCTTTAATCTAATCTTATATCGCTGTAACCCTTTCTTTTTCAAAACCTCGACATTCTAACATTCATCCAGTTTATAGTAGTCCTTAAGATAAATTTTAAACTTCTTCCATTCTTCCTCCGTCGCCTCCTTCCCCTGATCACGGATTCTGCCAGTCATCTCAGCCAATGTCATGTAGTCCATCACTTTCATCTGCCATTCTTCCAGGGTGGGTAGATCTTGTGTCTTCCAATACTTTGCGATGAGTATTCTTGCTGCTGTTGTAGCATACATAAAGAAAGTTCTATCTTTCTTTGACACCAATTGGCCGACTATGCCCAAGAGAAAGGCCTCTGGTTTCTTAAGGAAAGTACATTTAAGTACCTTTTTCATTTCATTATATATCATTTCCCAGAAAGCCTTAATCTTCGGTCATGTACACCAAAGGTGATAGAAAGTACCTTCAGTTTCTTTACACTTCCAACACTTATTATCAGGCAAATGGTAAATTTTTGCTAGCTTGACTGGGGTCATGTACCACCTGTAAATCATTTTCATAATGTTTTCCTTTAAGGCATTACATGCCGTGAATTTTATACCGGTGTTCCACAACCATTCCCAGTCAGCAAACATAATGTTATGACCAATGTCCTGTGCCCACTTAATCATAACCGATTTGACTGTTTCATCTTGTGTATTCCATTTCAGCAGCAAATTATACATTCTTGACAGATTCTTGGTATTGGGTTCTAACAGTTCAGTCTCTAATTTTGATTTTTCCACCTGGAAGCCAATTTTTCTATCTTGTTTGTAAACCTCCATTATTTGATAATAATGGAGCCAATCTTGTACTTTTGGTTTCAATTTCTCATGACTCTGTAATTTCAATTTATCTCCATCTTGTTCCAAAATTTCCCAATACTTTGGCCATCCGGCCTCCATATTGAGTTTCTTCACTGCCTTAGCTTCCAAAGGTGACAGCCATCTAGGGGTTTTATTTTCCAACAAGTCTTTATATCTTATCCATACATTAAACAACGCTTTTCTGACAATGTGATTCTTAAAGGCCCTATGCACTTTGATTTTATGATACCATAAATATGCATGCCAACCAAATGTATTATTGAAACCTTCTAAATCCAAGATATTTGTGTTCTCGAGGAGCATCCACTCTTTCAGCCAGCAAAATGCTGCTGCTTCATAGTACAGTTTTAAGTCCGGCAGGGCAAATCCCCCTCTTTCTTTTGCATCTGTAAGTACTTTAAATTTTATTCTGGGCTTTTTGCCCTGCCAGACAAATTTCGCAATATCTTTCTGCCACCTCTTGAAACAGTCCATCTTGTCAAGAATCTGCAAAGTTTGAAACAAAAACAACATTCTAGGCAATACATTCATCTTAATCACTGCAATTCGGCCTAACATTGACAATTTCAAATTTGACCATATTTCTAAGTCTTTTTTAATTTCTGACCAACATTTTTCATAGTTGTCCTTATACAAGTTCAAATTTTTTGATGTCAAATAAACCCCTAGGTATTTCACCTTCTTAACTACTGTCAAACCTGTCTCTTCTTGAAATTTCTCCTTCTCCGTATCTGTTAAGTTTTTTCCTAATACTTTAGTTTTTTGTTTGTTCAGTTTAAATCCGGCTACCTGACCAAATTGTTGGATTATCTCCAACACCCTTTTCGTACTAGTGTCTGGCTCTTGTAGAGTCAATACTAGGTCATCTGCAAAGGCCTTTAACTTGTAATGTTTAACCCCGACCTGTACACCTTTAACCTGCTGGTCATTTCTAATCATATTCAGCAACACCTCCAGAACAGAAATGAAAAGCAATGGGGAAATTGGGCACCCCTGTCGTGTTCCTTTTTCTATCTTAAGTTCCTCCATTATCACGTTATTTACAATCAGCTTAGCTTTTTGTTCAGAATATATCGCACCCATACCATTCTCAAAACCTTGGCCTACCCCCATCCCATGAAGATACTTTTTCATAAAGCTCCAAGAGATATTGTCAAAGGCTTTCTCCGCGTCCACAAAAATCAACACTGCTTTGGTGTTTATATTCACCTCTAGCCATTCCAAAATGTCTATTATATTCCTTACATTGTCTGATAAATGCCTCTTTGGGAGAAAGCCTGCTTGGTCCCTATGAATCTTCTCCATCAGCACTCTTTTAAATCTTTTTGCCAAAATGTCTGCAAAGATTTTGTAATCCACATTAAGTAATGATATTGGGCGGTAGTTCTTAAGTTGAGTCTTTTCAGTCTCTGTCTTTGGTATGAGTGAGATATACGCTTCTTTCCATGATTCTGGTGCCTTTTTTCCCTCTAGGAGCGGGGGACAGAGAGTGGCGCGGTGCTGAGAGTAGACCGCTTCTTCTACGGAGCGAAGCCGCATGCCATGGCCGGAGAGCGCTGACTTCTTTCTTTGAACATTTGGACTTTAAAAGTAACAACCCGTGAGTAGTACAGAAATTGGAACTAAAAATCGTTTTTTCTGAATTTGGCACGATCGGGGGAGGTGCTAAAAGGAAGTCCGTCTCCCCTTCCTGTAGATAAATTAAAGCAAGAATTGATAACTAAGGTTGAGAGAACATCCTTCTCTTTACGGGATAAAAGCTATTAATTCCACGACTTGGCAATATAAGTAACTTTGCTGGAGGATAAGAACTGATTTTAAGAGCTGAAGTGCAACCCCCCGGGACCTGGGAGTGATCCACGAGAGAGCCTGCTGAGGAGACATAAAGAGTTTGACAGCTGTCAAATTAGCTGTCAAAGTTGGAAAATGAAAAAAATATTGGTTTCTGCTATCTTTGCTGGTTATTTTTGTCACAATTTGACTTTAAACTGTTGAAAATAAAGAAGAATAGAAACAAATTAACTTGAATGTTGGATTGGAGGTGGAAGGAATATTAAGTAACTAGAATCCCTCTAGAGGGGGTTCTGAGACATTACAATGGCTGCAGGTGGAAAAATACAGGCTGAGCTGGATAGAATGTTTTTTCTCTTGGCAAAGTTACAAGGTCAGAGTGAAGCTTTGGCTACAAATGCTACAACTTTGAATTTAAAAGTAAACAAACTTGTTGAATGTGTCAAGGACTTGACTCAAGAAACCTATGCAGCTGAACAAGAAGAGATATGTGCTGTTTCAGAGGAGTGGGAAGGAGGAGCTGAAATGCCGCAGACGACAAAGGAGAGCCAGAGGCCTGCTAAGATAGATGCTAAGAAAAACAAGATTTGGGTTATGAGAGCTTGGTTTGCATTAGAGAATGAAGAATGGAGGGATCTCCCTATGGGGAGATCTGAAGACCTATGGATTACAAATCTGATCAAGGCGAAAGTTGGAGCTTTGGGGACATTTGGGACATTTGGACTTAAAAGCAACAAGAAACAAGATTTGGGCTCCACTTTTGAACATGGAGGTCTGGTTGGAAGAAACATAGACCCTATAGGGACAGAGCTTCTCCGAGACCTGATGTCTAATATAAAGGATTACCAAAAAAACCGGCAGAGAGGGACTGAGAGAGATTTGAGGGCCTCGGACCTGAGATCTCCAGGCTGATAGTTGATGGACTGATGGACATTTTTTGGGGATCGAAACCGGGAAAGGGGGGGGTGAGAGATTTAGAATCCAAAGGGTGTGTTATGTACTGAGTTGAATAGGATCCAAACTGCAGCAGTCTGATTGGTCCTAGAACAATAGGATCCAAATTGCAGCAGTCTGATTGGGCCGAGGACAATAGGATTCAGAATGCAGCAGTCTGATTGGTCGAAGAACAATGCAGCAGTATGATTGGTTGGCAGGAACCACCCAATCATGCTCCAGATATAAGTGAATCCACAACCTGATTGGCTTACAGTAGAATTCCAGAATTAACCAATCATGTGCAGCCCATTGTGTAAATAATGTATATAAAGCAGATACTTTGACGGGACTTTCATTCATTCCTCCTCACCACTATGAGCTGAATAAAGAGCATGAAATCACTTTGCGACTCTGAGTATATTTCAGGGTGTATAATTATATGTTGTTTTTCTGTTATTTTGTTTTGCACTTAATATAAAAATTTGGAAATTCGTGGAAGGGAATTTGGGTCGACCTTAGAAAAGGGTGTAAAGAATGAGTATTGTTGTTTAAATTGAGGTTTATAAGTTAAAATTGGTTAATTAAGATGAATTAAGTATAATAATAATAAGGTAAAAGTTGGGGACAAGAACTTGCTGAGCTAATTATTGGAATTGGAATATAAGAAGGGGAGGTGTGGGGAAGTCAGGGGAAGATGTTAAGAAAATAAGGATTTGAAACTATACTTGTTATTTGTGTTGTGTTTGTTTGTGCTTTTGTGTTTGTTTAAAACTTTAATAAAAATGTATTTTTTTAAAAAAAAGAAGAAGTGTCATGAACAACATCTTAAAAGACGGAACCATGCCGGATTCTTGGAAAGACAGCCTTATTGCATTAATTCCAAAACAGGGAACGGACAATCTACTTATTAACAACTATAGGCCTATCGTACTTCTAAAGAACGATTATAAATTATATGCAAATATTTTAGCCGAAATATCAAAAAAAGGCTTCCAGATGATGATGATACACAATGACCAAGCTGGCTTTTTGCCCGGCAGGCACATTTATAGCAACACTAGAAACATTATAAACTTATTAGCGTATTTAGACTTAAGAATAGAAAAGAAGGCAGTCTTAATGGCTATAGATGCAGAAAAAGCTTTCGACAGGGTATCCTGGAAATTTATAAAATTTGTATTACACCATATGGATTTTGGTATACAGTATATAAAAGGGATTGAAGCAATATAATCAAAACAAAAAGCAAAAATCATAATCAATGGAAATTTATCACAGGAGTGTGAAATCAGTAAAGGGGTCAGACAAGGTCGCCCACTATCCCCCTTAATGTTATTAATGTTATTCCATATTAATGTTATTAATGTTATTCCATATTAACATTGGAAGTTTTATGTAAACAAATTAGGGAAGAAAAATAAATAAAAGGGATTATGCTGGGAAATAGAAGTTACAAAATGAGGGCATTTGCTGACGATTTAATTATAACTACGGAGCAACCAAAACAGAGTTTAAGAAAGGCGTTGGAAATAATATATGGCTACGGTAAAGTTGCGGGGTTCAAAATGAATTTAAACAAGACAAAACTATTAGTTAAAAATATGTCGCCAGATGAAAAAGCAGAATTAGAACAAATAATACACATTAAAATCTACTCCAAAATCAAGTATTTAGGATTATGGATAACACCAAAGAATATTAACTTCTATGAAGATAATTATACCCATTGTTGGAAAGATATCAAAAGACAGTTGGAGACATGGACAAGGTTAAATTTATCATTCCTGGGCCGCATTTCGGGAATTAAAATGATAGTTTTACCGAAGCTACTCTTTCTATTCCAAACGATTCCAATTACAGGAAAGACCAGCAGTATCAACAAGTGGCAAAAAGAAATTTCTAAATTTTTGTGGAAGGGCAAAAGACCAAGAGTAAAGCACAAGATATTAATAGATACTGTAGAAAGAGGTGGCTACGGGTTACCGGATTTGAAGCTATATTACGAAGCCTCATGTCTTCTCTAGTTGAAAGATTGGTATTTATTAAAAAATTGGGATATTTTAGATCTAGAAGGTCATGACACCCTGTTGGGTTGAAATGAACGACAGACGAGTAGGTAGGTGTCATACGGGAGGCGTTTCTCAAGCAAGCCTCGGAGACCCCCTTTTATTGGATATTATACAGCGTTTGCCACGTGTGTGCTTGTTGCTGATTGGTTAACATAAGTACAAAGCAAGGGTTGTATATAAGACATTAATTATTACATATAAGACATTAATCATAGACAGGTTAAAGGTTGGGAAAAGGAACGCGGAGTTTACACAGGCATGGTTTCGGACTGCCCGTACCAGAGTGGTACGAAAAGGAATGTACAAGGAGGGGTAAGTACAGATTGATATTGTAATGGGAATTGGGGTTGCTCGTGCATAAAGGATGCTGAAGTTCTAGGCAACGTTGCCTGGCTAAACCTTTCCCTGGCTGGACAGCCCTTCCTCCTTGGCTGTGTCAGTCGATGGCAGAATCCGTCAGTGGGCGTTTCCTGAATTTCTTCCAACATAAAAATTCCTTGACGCCCAGTCTCCGCCTAGCCTCCCTGCGCGGAAGCTTTCTGCGCAGACTAGGCGTAGCCAGCTGAGGTCCTGGACTCTCCCCGCTGGTCTCTGTGGAAGAGTCTTGGAGCCCTCTCTCCGAAGTCCTTCCCTGTTCCCCTTCCTCCCCGGTGTCACGCTGATAACCTTCCCCAAAGGGAGTGTTCTCTCTCCCTCTGCTGGTCCCTTCTCCTGCATGGTCGGGGAGCCTTACCTCCACTCTTGGCTCCGATGGCAGTTCCCTGACATCCACCTCCCCCCAGAACCCCCCTCACCTCCGTCCCATTCCTTTGGCCTAAATTCCTCCCTTCCCTCTGACGGCGATGCGGGAAGATTCAAACATAGCTCTCCACCTGCTGCTATCTCTTCGTACCGGATCACCCTCCCAGTCCGATTCCTCACCCTCAGATTCCTCTCCTTCCTCCTTGTCGGACGCCGGAAACCCCACAAACTCTTCTTCCTCATCTGTAGTGCCAAATTGCTCCTCCCAGAACCTCGCTACCGGTTTGGGCTTCCTTGGGAACCTGCTGTAAAACTCCCCCCTGAGATCCTCATCCCTGATGGTGTCCGCAGGAACCCACGTGTTTTCCGACTCAGGTTCCCCCTCCCAAGCCACCAAATACTCCACTTCCCCTCCTCTCAATCTTGATTCAAGTATTTCCGTGGCTTGACTGCTGAGTTCCCTCTCCTCTATGCGTGGGTGAGTGGGGGGCCTCTCTCTCTCGCCCCGGAAATTCCAGCCCCTCCCTGTACAGAGAGAGTAGGGACCTATGGAACACCGGGTGTAGTTTCCTACTGGTCGGCAACTTGAGCCGAAAGGCCACTGGATTGACCTGCTGGGTTACCTCGAAAGGTCCCAGCCGCCTGGGCCGCAATTTCTTGCACCCTCCCTTGAATGGTAACCCCTGGGTTGACAACCACACCCGGTCCCCCACCCGTATGGTTTCTCCTTCCCTGCGGTGCTTGTCTGCATGCCTCTTATACACTTCCTTGGCCCTTTCCAAGTTCATTTTAAGTTGTTGGTGTAAGGCTTCCATTTCTTCCACAAACTGCTCCGCTGCTGGCACACTCCACCTCTCCTCCCCACCCCCTGGGAAAGCCCTGGGATGACACCCGTAATTGGCAATGAACGGGCTCATCCCCGTGGACACGTGTTCCGCGTTATTGTACGCAAATTCTGCCAGCCCCAGTTTATCCACCCAGTCGTTCTGCCTCTCGCTGACATAGCAGCGTAGATATTGTTGGAGTATACTGTTCGCTCTTTCCACTTGTCCGTTGGTCTCTGGGTGTCTGGCCGTCGAGAAGCTCACCTCAACTTCCAGCAAGCTCATGAGCTTCCTCCAGAACCGGGAAGTAAATTGCTTCCCTCGGTCGGACAAAACCCTCAAGGGGGCGCCATGCAATCTGAAGATGTGATCCACAAACAGCCTGGCAGTTTCCTCTGCCGTCACCGCATGCGAGCAAGCGATAAAACGGCACATTTTTGTTAACAGGTCAACAACCACCATGACAGCTGTTTTCCCTTTCGATTTGGGCATATCTGTCATAAAATCTATGGACATCACCTCCCATGGTTTTCCCGGTGTGGGTAAAGGTTCCAGTATTCCCGTGGGCGCCACCCTCTCCCCCTTTGCTCGCTGGCAGCAGTCACACCCTCGTACGTACTCCCGTACATCTTCCCTCACCCTTGGCCACCAGAACTGCCAGGTGACCAGCAACATGGTCTTGTGTTGACCGAAATGCCCCGCCGTCGGGTTATCATGGAGTTGTTTGAGTACCCTTCTCCTCAAGTCATCCCCTGGTACATATAGTGCTCCCCTGTAATATAGTACCCCATCTTTCTCCTCAAACCCCCCATGGTTTTCCCCCGTGCCTCTGAGTTCCCAGATTTTCGTTTGGGCGAACTCGTCGTCCCTCGTCAGTCCTACTAGTTCTCGTGTCTCAACTAACACTCCCCCCCACACCCATCGGTTCTCAGGAATCACATGTCGTGCTTCTGGTGGTCCTTCTCCTTCCAGATACTCCGGCTTCCGGGAGAGGGCGTCTGCTCTGACGTTTTCCTCTCCCGGCACGTATCGAATCTCGAAGAAAAACTTGGAGAATTCTTGAGCCCACCGCACCTGTCGTTGGTTGAGTACTTGTGCAGTCCTCCAGTACTCTAGGTTCTTATGGTCCGTGCACACCTGGATCTTGTGCTGCGCCCCTATTAACAAATGTCTCCAGCGCCTAAAGGCTTCATAAATAGCCAGCAGTTCTCGATCATACACCGTGTAGTTTTGCTCAGACTTGCTCAGCTTCCTCGAGAAGAATGCGCACGGCCTCCAGCTGGACTTGTCTCCTGGCTGGAGAAGCACCGCCCCTACCGCTCTGTCTGACGCGTCTGTCTCCAACCTCATTGGCTTTTGTAGATCCACGTGCAAGAGCTGCTCTTCCGAAGCAAACGCCTTTTTTAGCCTTTTGAAAGATTGCTGTGCCTCTTCTGTCCAGACGAACTTCCTTTTGCTACTGAGACAATCGGTGATGGGTGCGGTTAAGTGGGCGAAGTTCTTGATGAACTTTCGATAGAAGTTCGCAAACCCCAGGAACCTCTGCACGTCCTTCCGGGTCTTGGGGGCCTTCCATTCCAGCACCGCCTGCACCTTGCTTGGCTCCATAGCTAGGCCCTTGTCCGACAACCTGTATCCCAGGAACTCGACCTCTCGTGCGTGGAATTGGCACTTCTCCAATTTGACCCACAACTGGTGTTCCTGTAGCCTCTTTAGCAATTCCCGAACGTCCCGAACGTGTTGCTCCTCGTTGTCCGAATAGATTAACACGTCATCTAGAAAGGCCACGCAATTCTTGTATAGCAAGGATCCCAACACATGGTGCATGAAAGATTGAAAACAGGCAGAGCCTGATTGTAATCCAAAGGGCATAACGAGGTACTCAAAGGCTCCCAGAGGGGTGAACATGGTGGTTTTCCATTCATCCCCTTCCCTCATCCTAATCAAATTGTACGCCCCCTGAAGGTCCAGCTTGGTAAAGATCTTTCCCTTCCCCACCCGGGTTAAAATATCGTCAATCCTGGGCATTGGGAAGGTCACGGGTTCCGATACAAGGTTCAAGGACCTGAATTCTACGACCAATCTGGGCTGTTTAGTGTCCTTTTTGTCCACAAAGAACACCGGACTGCCTCCCACCGCCCTTGATTCCCTTATGAAGCCTCTTTTCAGGTTCTTGTCAATAAACTCCCACAACCCCTGCATCTCCTTGTCCGACATGGCGTACAATTTACCCACTGGGAGCTGAGCTCCTGGTAGTAGGTTGATTTGACAGTCGAAGGGCCTATGGGGGGGGTAGTTTATCCGCTTCCTTCTCGCTGAAAACATCCTGCAGGTCAGCGTATTGGGGCGGTACCTTCCCCTTTTCTCCCACTGCCATTCCTGCTACCTGGGCCACGGCTACCCTCGGGACTTCCCCACCGTGACAGTGTTCCAAACAGTGAGCTGACCCAAAGGTCACTGTCCGCTGGTGCCATGCCACCACTGGATCATGTAGCGCCAACCAGCTCATTCCCAGGATGACTGGTGGTCCTGCCAGTCTGGCTACATGAAAGGCAAGGGTTTCTGTGTGTCTGGAGACCCTCATTCTCATGGGGGGAGTCTGGTGCGTCACTTCCCCTCCCAGGAGTTCCCTGCCATCAATGGTCGTTACTTGTAAGGGGCACTCTAGCGGCAGGAGGTGTAACTGGTGCTCCAGCGTGAAATCCTTGCTGAAAAAATTACAGGAACTGCCTGAATCCAGCAGTGCCTTAACCTTGATTGGGTGCCCATTAGGGAGTTCTAGCACCACCTCTATGGCTATGGCTGCTGGGGGGGGGGGTCTGGCTTGGGCACTTTTACTGGTTGCTTGCCTGGCTGCTGTGCCCGCTGATCGGCAGCCAAGCGTTGGTGTTTCCCTGTTCCTTAGCGCCCTCCTCCTCACAGTCAGCAGCCCCCACCATTCTTTGCCATGCCTTCCTTTGAGGGCAGACCCTGGCAAAATGCCCTGGCTGTAGGCAGAGGAAACACTTCTTGGCTGTTTTTTCCTCTTTCCCCTCCTTCTTTCGTCCTTCGTTGGAGTTTGAAACCCCGCACGCTCGTGCCCCCCCAATCTCCATTGGTTCCTCGGGCTGGGAAAGTGGCTCTTGTCAGCATCGCCCTAGAGCCAGTGCGCCAACTGGACTCATGTACCTCAACCCCGACTGGGCTAGGCGAGCTGGGAAGCACCGCCAGAGACCTCCTTCTCACAGGAACAGGTCACAGTGCTGTGGACTCACAGCTCAGAGCTGAGAGCACCGGATTCACTGTCTCAATAATACAGTCGTTGCGCAGCAGAGTTTTGCAGAGTCTTGCAGAGTATAAACCACTCGGAGAGCAGCTCTGTAGAATATCTTCCTTTTATTCTGTAACTACAACTATGATACAAAACTATATACAGAGCTGAATATTCTAAGCATAAATCAATGCTACACTGAGAGTCTGCAGCTGCACTTAGCAGCAATCTTATCTCTAGAATCTCTAACACTCTCACTTTCTCCGATACACTGACTGACTGTCTCTCACTCACACACACAAATATGTTGCTGGGCAGAATAAGTAGATAGGCAGGACACGCCTCCTCCTCTCTGGAGAGTCAGCAGAGACCATCAGGAGATCATCAGGAGATTCTTGGGTATGGGAGGGGTGAAATCTCCTCATCCTCCGGTATTTCAGGAATGCGGTTGTCATGCCAATGCTCTCCTCTCCACTCCCGTCTCTCTTGCACGCGCGCTTCTTGCCGTACTCCAATCGCAAGCACAGCCTTAGTCAGCTGATCCATCGACTGAGGGCGGGGCGCGCGGGAAAGTTCGTCTTTCACTGAGGGGGATAAGCCTTCCTCAAACAGCATTTGCACTGGTTCTGAGCTCAGTTCCCACCCCAGTTTATGGATAAGCATCGCAAAACGCGACCAGTACTCTCTAAGTGTCTGGCCCCCTTGTTTGCACGCCATTAGTTCCCTGCGTGTCACACTCTGCTCCACTCCACTTGCGAACATGGCGTCCATGGCGCCAAATTTATTCCGAAGATCCTTTAGGGCAGCATTCTGCGTCGCCATTAATGGCCGGATCCATTCCCTAGCAGCGTCCTGAAGATGCCCGATAACGTAAGCAACTCTCCCCTCATCATCAGCAAAGTCATCATACTGCAGTTCCAGCGCGTACTGTACCTCCGTCCTTAATGCATTATAGTCTCTTGGGTTCCCCCCAAACTTGTGCACCAGTCCCGGTACCTTCTTTGCGATGGGGGTGGGCCTTCCCCGGGCATCCTGAGTCCTCCGTTCATCTAGTCACGCCTCTAACACAGCAAGCTGCTTTTCCAAATCTCGGTTTCTCTCCTCCAGATTTGGCGCTGCCGCTGCTCCCTCTCCGGCGCCTGCTCCTCCGGTTTGACTCATGATGCTGCCTGTCCTGTCATGGTGCGCGAGCAACGTCAGGGACTGACGGATTGCTGTAATGGGAATTGGGGTTGCTCGTGCGTAAAGGATGCTGAAGTTCTAGGCAACGTTGCCTGGCTAAACCTTTCCCTGGCTGGACAGCCCTTCCTCCGTGGCTGTGTCAGTCGCTGGCAGAATCCGTCAGTGGCCGTTTCCTGAATTTCTTCCAACATAAAAATTCCTTGACGCCCAGTCTCCGCCTAGCCTCCCTGCGCGGAAGCATTCTGCGCAGAGTAGGCGTAGCCAGCGGAGGTCCTGGACTCTCCCCGCTGGTCTCTGTGGAAGAGTCTTGGAGCCCTCTCTCCGAAGTCCTTCCCTGGTCCCCTTCCTCCCCGGTGTCACGCTGATAACCTTCCCCAAAGGGAGTGTTCTCTCTCCCTCTGCTGGTCCCTTCTCCTGCATGGTCGGGGAGCCTTACCTCCACTCTTGGCTCCGATGGCAGTTCCCTGACAGATATGGTGTGAACTCAAGGTGAACAGAACGTACCAGGGTGATGAGGGAATGTCTTAGCATCAGCACGGTTTGAGCAGCATGAGCAGAACAAAGCTTAGAAGCAAGACTTCCCATCATGCCACAGTTATGTGCAGAAGCAAAGCTTCCCATCATGCTATGGTCATGTGCAAAAGCAATGCTTTCCTTCATCTCCCCCTTTCTTTTCTTATTTGCGAGGTGTTCTGGGTGAATAAGACAAAAATACTTCGGGATACGTGGTATGCCAGCGCATGCCCGAAATAAGTTCGCCACATCTCCCCTAATGTTTACTGCTGGTGCTGCAATTTCGCAAAGTAGGCAGCAATGATTTTATTGGGTGGCTGAGGGGGAGAGAGAAGCCGAGACAAAAGACTTATGAGTCCAGGAATGCATTGGAGGAAGCAACATAGCAAAATCAATATACATATTATAATAATGGCATATTGAAAGAGATTACGAAGCCAATTCAGGTTTGGCAACCAGCCAGTGAGCCACTGGGTGAATGAGTCCCACAGGCCAGAAAGTCCAACATCCTGTTTAATGTGGTGTGTAAGATTTTGCAAATGAGAGATTTGCTTTTGGATGGCTTTGGAATTATCAGTAATATTAAAACAACACATGTCGTCCACTTGTTCACAGCCGTAATGATGAAGCATCAATAGATCATCGATAGCAGCGCGGCTCTGCAGAAGACCATGCTGGAGTTCACTCTGCTCTTTATTTAGAAGATGAAGCGCTTGAGAAGTAAAATTCAGGGCTTTTGCTGCAGAACAAGCTAAAGAGTTAATGTTCCTACTATTGCGTACAGCCAATCCAGGGACTCCTAGGAGAGAAACAGCTAAAGAGATATATTCAGACCTACTGGGAAGAGAAATTGAATCGTCACAATCGTTAGTCAATGCAATAGATCGGCGATATCGAGAGCGGGTCAAATGATGCTTTTTGGGTAATACGATGGACAAACGGCTTAAGCAGCAGGGTGTGCCATGGCTGATGTTTGCTGGAATGCAATTAAATGTATAGCCAGGACACGTCCAGAACCAGCCAGCAGGTAGTTCTTTGTAATTATATACATAAGAAATATTGACATAATTAGAGCAGTGGAAATTATCCTTGCCCATTTCCACACAGTTGGATTTTGTGCAATTGACCATACGGGCACAGGTGACCCTTCTTTAACTGCATGGCCATGTGGCTCCAAAGTTGAACCATTATTGTGCCCACATAGTCAGGATCGAGAACTCCTGGAATAACCTGGATTCCTTCTTTTGCCGCAGAAAATCTGGGTAAAATTAAACCTGCGACTTTACGAGGTAGTTGGGTGGGCATAAGCACAATTTCACCAGGTAAAACAGTGTCTTTGGTTTCTTGATTAATTAAGTCGATGGTAAAATCAGAGCGTGTATCCTTTTTTGTGTACATTCCATTGTAAGAATGGAAACAGAGCCAGAGCCACAGCCACAGCCTAAGTCTGAAACAGTCCTTGATAGAGTGCCAGAGCCAGAGCGAGACCCTGAATCAGTGCCAGAACCAAGCCCTCATTCAGAACCAGAGCCTGAGAAAGAGCCAGAGCCAGAACCAGAGCCACAGCCACAGCCTGAGTCTGAAACAGCCCTTGATAGAGTGCCAGAATCAGAGAATCAGAATCAGAGTCAGAACCAGATCTTCGGTAAAGACGTGGTCTGGTCTTAGCGCAACTGCTCCTCCCACCCACGATAACAGAGATTGGGTGTTCCACACACCCCCGTAGGGAACTTGCCCCAGCCATTCTGTTGGCTGAGGCCCCCTGCCAGGCAGCCCTGACCCTTTCCACTTAAAATGCAAAATACAAACTATACAATAACCTAAAAAAATAATAAAAGAAAAACAAAGCAAGAAACAATAATGCTAAACTTAAAATAATCCCCACCCCAACTAAACATTTGTCCCACCCCAGAAAGAAAATAACAATAACAACAACAACAAACCACCGTTTGAGGTGCAACAGAGACACAGCCAGAGACAGAGCGAGACCCTGAATCAGTGCAATAACCAAGCCCTCATTCAGAACCAGAGCCTGAAAAAGAGCCACAGCCCAAACCAGAGCAACAGCCACAGCCACAGCCTAGAGCCACAGCCTGAGTCTGCAACAGTACTTGATACAGTGCCTGAGCCTGAAACAGAGACACAGCCTCAAAGAGAGCCTGAGCCTGAAACAGAGGCAGAGCCACAGCCACAGCCTGAGTCTGAAACAGTCCTTGATAGAGTGCCAGAGCCAGAGCCAGAGCGAGACCCTGAATCAGAGTCAGAGGGAGAACATGAATCAGAGCCAGAGCCAGAGCCAGAGCCAGAAATAGGGCTTGATACAGGGCCAGAGCGCAAAACATAGCTGCAGCCACAGCCTAGAGCCACAGCCTGAGTCTGCAACAGTACTTGATACAGTGCCGGAGCTGGAGCCAGAGCCAGAGACACAGCCAGAACCAGAACAAAACCCTAATTCAGAACCAGAGCCTGACAGAGAGCCAGACCCTGAAACATAGCTGGGTCAGAGGCAGAGGAAGAGCCATCATGAGACCCTGAATCAGAGTCAGAACCAGATCTTCATTCAGAACCAGACCCTGAAAGAGAGCCAGAGCCACAGACAGAGCCACAGACGGAGCCTAGAGCCACAGCCGAGATCCACAGCCTGAGTCTGAAATAGTGCTTGATAGAGTGCTGGATCCTGAAACAGAGACACTCTCTGAAACTGAGCCTGACGCTTAAACGTAGCCAGGGGCAGAGGGAGAGGCAGAGCCTGATACAGTGCTTGATACAGCATAGGAGCCTGAAGCAGAGACACAGCCAGATCCAGAGACACAGCCAGAGCCAGAACAAAACCCTAATTCAGAACCAGAGCCTGAAAGAGAGCCAGAGCCAGAAACAGTGTTTGATAGAGTGCCAGAGCCTGAAACAGAGGCGAGGCAGATACAGGGCTTGAAACAGCGTCGGAGCCTGAAACAGAGAAACAGCGTGAAACAGAGACAAAGGCTGAGACACAGGCCGAGCCTGAAATAGAGCTAGAATAAGTGCTAGAGCCAAAGACTGAGACAAAGCCTAATAAAGAGCAGAAGCCTGAGCCTGAGCCTGAAACAGTGTTTGATACAGCGCCGGACCCTGAAATATAGACACAGCCTGAAACAGAACCTGAGCCTGGTTATTAGCATGGCAATTAAAGAAGAGAGAGGCAGAAAGGCTTATAAATAGAGTTAAGTGCAAAGGCAAAATAATAAACAACCCTAAAGAAATAGAGAAACGATTTCTCGAATTCTTTAGAGAAATCTATAAGGAAGGAAATGAAACAACAGAAGAAGTTAAAGAACATTTAGAACAGAACTGTCTTCCGAAACTTACTAAAGAACAAAAAGAACTGTTGAATGCCCCTATTACATCGTACGAAATTCAAAGAGCAATTAAGGAAGCAAAGATAGGAAAGGCACCAGGGCCAGACGGCCTACCGGCAAAATGTTATAAAAAAATGGAGGACTTACTGTCTGACCCATTAAGAAGTATCATGAACAACATCTTAAAAGACGGAACCATGCCGGATTCTTGGAAAGACAGCCTTATTGCATTAATTCCAAAACAGGGAACGGACAATCTACTTATTAACAACTATAGGCCTATCGCACTTCTAAATAACGATTATAAATTATATGCAAATATTTTAGCCGAAAGATCAAAAAAAGGCTTCCAGATGATGATGATACACAATGACCAAGCTGGCTTTTTGCCTGGGAGGCACATTTATAGCAACACTAGAAACATTATAAACTTATCAGTGTATTTAGACTTAAGAATAGAAAAGAAGGCAGTCTTAATGGCTATAGATGCAGAAAAAGCTTTTGACAGGGTATCCTGGAAATTTATGAAAGGTCTATTACACCATATGGATTTTGGTATACAGTATACAAAAGGGATTGAAGCAATATAATCAAAACAAAAAGCTAAAATCATAATCAATGGAAATTTATCACAGGAGTGTGAAATCAGGAAAGGGGTCAGACAAGGTCGCCCACTATCCCCCTTAATTTTCATATTAACATTGGAAGTTTTATGTAAACAAATTTGGGAATAATAATAATAATAATAATAATAATAATAATAATAATAATAATAATAATAATAATAATAATAATAATAATTTATTTATACCCCGCCCATCTGGCTGGGCTTCCCCAGCCACTCTGGGCGGCTTCCAAAAGAATATTAAAATACTACAATACATCAAACATTAAAAGCTTCCCAAAACAGGGCTGCCTTCAGATGTCTTCTAAAAGCCTGGTAGTTGTTGTTCTCTTTGACATCTGGTGGGAGGGCGTTCCACAGTGCGGGCGCCACTACCGAGAAGGCCCTCTGCCTGGTTCCCTGTAACTTGGCTTCTCGCAGTGAGGGAACCGCCAGAAGGCCCTCGGTGCTGGACCTCAGTGTCCGGGTAGAACGATGGGGGTGGAGACGCTCCTTCAGATATACTGGACCAAGGCCGTTTAGGGCTTTAAAGGTCAGCACCAACACTTTGAATTGTGCTCGGAAACGTACTGGGAGCCAATGTAGGTCTTTCAAGACCGGTGTTATGTGGTCTCTGCGGCCGCTCCCAGTCACCAGTCTAGCTGCCGCGTTCTGGATGAGTTGTAGTTTCCGGGTCACCTTCAAAGGTAGCCCCACGTAGAGCGCATTGCAGTAATCCAAGCGGGAGATAACCAGAGCATGCACCACTCTGGCAAGGCAGTCCGCAGGCAGATAGGGTCTCAGCCTGCGTACCAGATGGAGCTGGTAAACAGCTGCCCTGGATACAGATTTGACCTGTGCCTCCATGGACAGCTGTGAGTCCAAAATGACTCCCAGGCTGCGCACCTGGTCCTTCAGGGGCACAGTTACCCCATTCAGGACCAGGGAATCCTCCACACCTGCCCGCCTCCTCTCCCCCAAAAACAGTACTTCTGTCTTGTCAGGATTCAAACTCAATCTGTTAGCCGCCATCCAACCTCCAACCGCCTCCAGGCACTCACACAGGACCTTCACTGCCTTCACTGGTTCTGATTTGAAAGAGAGGTAGAGCTGGGTATCATCCGCATACTGATGAACACCCAGCCCAAATCCCCTGATGATCTCTCCCCGCGGCTTCATGTAGATGTTGAAAAGCAAGGGGGAGAGGACAGTATGCTAATATGCCGGCCAAGAGTGTAAAAAGAGGTTAAACATGGAGCCTGGCACGCTTCCGCTTGCGCAGCTTTGCTGTTGTCCGTGCCGATCCAAAAATCCTTCCTGCCTCTCTCTCTTGCCGGTAGCAGAGCGAACACAGCGGCGAGAAGCAATTGCAGCGTGTGAGTAATAAATTCAGAGCAGACACAAAGGCGTTCCTTATCTTCTTCTTAGCCTTTAATCATGTAGAATAACAGCATAAATTCAGACCTGGCAAAAGTTCTGCCATTCTCTCCCTCTCGCATAGCGTACCAGAGGCAGACTGAAACACTCAGAGTCAAACCACTCCCTTAAGTGTTTCTAACCACGCCTCAGGAAAGAGACGTCACACAGAACTCTTTAACCCTGTGAGTTCTGAAACCAATAACACCCCCTCTCGTCTTGAATCCTGAGGGAAACTGTGAACCTCTGTTTACAGACCTCTTTGAGTTCAACTCACCTCCCATTGCCTTTTGCCTCCCACTGGCATCTATCCCAGGCAATTGTTGAATCCCTTCCACACTCCCAGAATCACACTGTGCGAAACCAACCCACGCACTGGTGACCTGAAACCTCTCAGGTGCAATCCCCTTTGTGGTGCGAGTTGACCGCCGGAGCATAACCTCGGGTGCTCCTCCTGACCCACTGGGATCAGCAAGTGTGTCTCCCAGCACAGAAGACTCCCCCTCTGACTTGCTGCGTCTTCGGGCCTCCTGCACTTGGCTAACAGGAGATGAAGGCTCGCTCTTGGGTTCCCTCTTAACCTGTGGAGAAACCCACCCCTGTGCTTGACCATCATCAGCAACCTGGTCTTCAGCAACAGGCTCCGCCTCTGCCTCTCCTTCCTCCCTTTCTTCCTCCCCCTCAGAATCGGACAAGCATTCTGAGAGAAAATCAGAACCAACCCTAGGCCGTGACCAACCACCCTGCTCAAAGAACTCAGCATGCTTGCTGACCAGCAGCTTGGTCTGATCACCCTCTGGGTATGCAAACTTCCACCCATTTGTTGCAGGATCATACCCACAGAAGATCATGTCCTGGTACCTAGGACCACCCTCCTTCCGTTGCGCTGTTGGTATTGGCACTGAAGCCTTGGAACCAAACGAACGGAAGAAATGCACCTGTGGCTTCCTCTTGTGCAACAGAAAATACGGTGTCTCACCTACAGTGTGATTGTAGGACCTGTTAAAAACAAAGCTGGCAAATTTCCAAGCTTCACTCCAAAAGCTCTGAGGCAGCCCAGAGTCACACAGTAAAACCCTGACAGCTTCAGCCAGTGTTTCACTCCTGTGCTCTGCCATGCCTCTCTCTTGAGGAGACTTTGCACCCGTCACCTGGTGACAAATTCCCTTTTGCTTGAAAAACTCCTTCAGAGCAGACCCAGTGAACTGTGACCCACGGTCGCTCCTGATCTCTTGCACTTTGGTGGAGAACCTTAGTTCCACCTCCGCAACCCAATCCTGGATAAGTTGCGCTGCTTCCCCCTGCGTTCTGAGAGAGAAACACCATAAATTCCGAGAAAAATCATCTGCCATCGTTAGCAAAAACCTGGCCCCTCCCAGACTCTCACACTTCATAGGTCCTGCAAGGTCTGTGTGAACCAACTCAAAAGGTTTTGTGGTTACCCTCTTTACCCCGGGAAACCTGCACCTTTTAACCTTCCTGCATGCCCTGCACTCTAGGGATCCCTCACATGGTGTGATTTTACAACCCTTGGTGCAGCCGGGCAACCTCTTAACATCTTCCAAACAAGCATGAGACATTCTCTTGTGCCATATATGAACACATGAATCATGGCTGGGAACACTAGCACACTGCGCCTGTGCTTTTACGGCATTCCCCCCACCCTCTAGAGGTGTTTCCAGAACAAAGAGATTGTTCTTGCATGCCACGTTGACAGGTTGTCTCCCCCCTCTGAAAATGGAACAAGCATCATTTTCAAAACAAATTTTGTATCCTTGTGTCATAAGAGCTGGTACAGATAACAGGCAACAATTCATCTCTGGCACAATGTAGCACTCCAGCTCCGCCTGCAAAACAGAAATATACACATCAGCAACATTAGAAACTGACTTTTGTGTCCCATCAGCTAACGTAACAGTCGTTCCAGCTGAAACAGCCCTGCAATTCCGCAGCTCCCCAGCAGATGGCGTCCCAATGAGGTGATGACTCGCTCCTGAATCAACAACCCACTGCACATCTGTGTCCCTGCTGGTATTGTTTTTCAAAGTTGCCAGAGAAGCCGTGAGATGATAACAGTCTCCCTTCTCTGAGTCACGTCCTTCCTTCGCGTTCCCACGCTGGCCTCCTCTCCGAGACTGGTTCCCATGGGAAACGACCTTGGAGACATCCTGCCCGGCCTCTCTGCTCCTCTGCGGACAAGCCCGTTTAAGGTGGCTGTTAGACCCACAGACATAACATCGACGAGTGGAAAAAGCCTGAACACAGCTCTCATCTGGCTTGGCCCCCCCTCTGCAACCGGTGGAGCTTCCTGCGCCAGACCTGCCCTCTCGGACACGCCTCTCCTGTTCGTCCGAAAGACGCCCTGTCACGTACGAGAGAGTCAAATCCTGTGGACTCATGGATTCCATAGACAGACACAAATTGTCATAGCTTTTGTCCAGAGAGCTGAGCAAAATATAAACCTTCAGCTCCTCTGAGAAGTTGACTTGCAACAACCGCAACTAATTGAAAACAGAGAGCATCTCAGTAACATGCTGTCTGATGTTCCCACCGGGACGCAGCTTCATCTCAAACAAGCGTCTGGTGGTGTGGATCTTTGCACCAGCCGTGGTTCTGTGGTGCACCCTCTCAAGAGCTTGGTAGGCCTCCTGAGCAGTTTCAAGCCCTTCAACCAGGGGAGGTTGGGAGCCCTCCAAACTGAGCACTATTGCCCCCAGGGCTTTCTGGTTTTTCCTCTGCGACGCGTGAGCAGCCGCTATGTCTGCCGCCGCTGCTCCTGCTGCAGGTGGTGGTAGAGGGGCCCCCTGGGTCGCCTCCCACAACCCCTTGGCTACCAGCCAGGCCTTTAGCTTCTGGCTCCATTTGGCCCAATTCTGTCCGTTTAATTTTTTGAAGGGAAGGGAGAATGATTCACGATCGTCTGCCATCTCCTCCCCCGGGGGCTAAGCGTACTCATGTCTCGGCAGTAGCTTCCTCCACCTCCTGGCTCCGGCAGACCGTTCCTCCCCAGCGAGCTCCTTCCAGCTTCAAAGACACAGCTCCAGAGCTCCAGCTGGACCCAGCAACCTTTCAACCAGCTTGCTGGCTTCCCCCACACATGGGACGTTCCTGCAACAGCTTCAAAGTGTTGGCAAACTGTCCATAACCTATGCTAATATGCCGGCCAAGAGTGTAAAAAGAGGCTAAACATGGAGCCTGGCACGCTTCCGCTTGCGCAGCTTTGCTGTTGTCCGTGCCGATCCAAAAATCCTTCCTGCCTCTCTCTCTTGCCGGTAGCAGAGCGAACACAGCGGCGAGAAGCAATTGCAGTGTGTGAGTAATAAATTCAGAGCAGACACAAAGGCGTTCCTTATCTTCTTCTTAGCCTTTAATCATGTAGAATAACAGCATAAATTCAGACCTGGCAAAAGTTCTGCCATTCTCTCCCTCTTGCATAGCGTACCAGAGGCAGACTGAAACACTCAGAGTCAAACCACTCCCTTAAGTGTTTCTAACCACGCCTCAGGAAAGAGACGTCACACAGAACTCTTTAACCCTGTGAGTTCTGAAACCAATAACAGACAGAACCCTGAGTCACCCCACAAGTGAGGGCCCAGGGGTCTGAACACTCATCCCCCACCACCACTTTCTGAACACGGCCCAGGAGGAAGGAGCGGAACCACTGTATAACAGTGCCCCCAGCTCCCAGCCCCTCAAGACGGTCCAGTAGGATGTTATGGTCGATGGTATCAAACGCCGCTGAGAGATCCAGCAGAACTAGGAAACAGCTCTCACCTTTGTCCCTAGCCCGCCGGAGATCATCAACCAGTGCGACCAAGGCAGTTTCAGTCCCATGATGAGGCCTGAATCCCGACTGGAAGGGATCCAAATGGTCCGCTTCTTCCAGGCGTGCCTGGAGTTGTTCAGCAACCACTCGCTCAATCACCTTGCCCAAGAATGGAAGATTTGAGACTGGGCGATAGTTGGCTATCGTGGCCGCATCTAAAGATGGTTTTTTAAGAAGCGGTTTATTAACCGCCTCTTTCAGCGAGTCTGGGAAGGCTCCCTCATGGAGGGAAGCATTCACCACCCCACGAAGCCCATCGCCCAGTCCTTCCCGGCTAGCTTTTATAAGCCAGGATGGGCAAGGATCAAGGAGACAAGTGGTTGGTTTCACTCGTCCAAGCAGCCTGTCCACATCCTCGGGGGTAACAGATTGGAATTGATCCCACACAACTTGACTAGACAGGACTCTAGCACTCTCCCGCCCCTGCCCTGCTCCCACGGTGGAGTCTACCTCTTATCGAATCTGAGCGACTTAATCTGCAAAAAACTTTGCAAAGTCATTGCAGGAGATCATGTTGCCCCTACTGGGCCTTGATGGAGCAGGTGGTTCCGCTAAATTGCGAACCACCTGAAAGAGTCTCCTGCTGCTGTTTTCCACAGATGCAATAGAGGCGGTGAAGAAAGTCTTCTTCGCCGTCGCTATCGCCACTTGGTAGGCTCGACATTGAGCTCTAACCCGTGTCCGGTCAGATTCAGAATGGGTTATCCGCCACCGGCGCTCTAGCCGTCTCAACGATTGTTTCATTGCCCTCTGATCCGTGGAAAACCACGGGGCTGTCCGGGCTCCATGCAATCAGAGACGGCACTTTGGAGCCAAACAGTCAATAGCCCTGGTTAACTCCACATTCCAGCGGGCCACCAGGGAATCAGCTGAAAGGCCATCAACATGGGATAAAACATCCCCTACCGCTCTCTGGAAACCATTTGGATCCATTAAGTGGCGGGGGCGGACCATCCGAATCGGTCCCACCTCCCTGCAGAGGGGAAGGGTCGCGGAGTAGTCCAGTTGCACCAGGAAGTGATCTGACCATGGCACTTCTTTGGTTTCGCTTTTACTTAATGTCAGACCACCAACATCCATAGAGGTGAACACCAGGTCTAAGGCATGCCCGTGGCTATGAGTTGGGCCAGACTTATTCAGGGACAGCCCCATGGAGGCCATGCTTTCCACGAAGTCCCGAGCGGCCCCTTGTAAGGTCATGTCGGCATGGATGTTAAAATCCCCTAGGACAACCAAACTAGGTGTCTCCACGAGGACATCTGCCACGACCTGAAGCAGCTCGGGCAGGGAATCCTTGGTGCAGCGAGGAGGTCGGTACACCAATAGGAATCCTGTACTGCCCCTATTGCCCAACTTCCAGAACATGCACTCAGAGAACTGGGTCTTTCCAATAGGACACCCGGTGCAAACTAATGACTTCCTAAAAATCACTGCAACCCCCCCTCCCCGCCCACAAGGCCTGGGTTGCTGTGCGTAAGAGAAACCTGGTGGACATGCAGCGGCAAGGACAGGCCCATCTGCTTCATCCAACCAGGTCTCTGTCACACATGCCAGGTCAAAGCCTACATCCACAATCAGGTCGTGGATGGCAGTGGTTTTAGTCATCATTGACCTGGCATTGCACAGCAACACTTTCAGGTCATGTGGGTTTCCCTTGTTGATTCCAGTATCCTTCCGGTCAGGACCAGACCTGGAGGCAGGGATAGTCCTCAGACAACGACTAAGCCTGCTTCCTCGGTAATGACATGGTCTGGTCTTAGCGTAACTCCTCCTCCTACCCATGATCACTGAGATCGGTTGTCCGAGTGCATCCCCCCCTGTGGAACCTGCCCCAGCTATTTTGCTTGCTGGGACCCACTCCCAGGCAGCCCTGACCCCTCCCCTTAAAATCAAATTAAAGCCTATACAAAAAACAAACTAACAGAACAATAAAACTATAAAAACAAAGAACAAAGTTACAAACACAACATAATTAAATTAAACAAATTCCCCCACTCAACTAAACACCCACCCCACACACCCGAGGCCTCCCTGAAGCCCCATAAGCTGCGGAGGTGAGTATGGGGCCCGCCCCCAGGCCCAAGGTGGAAAAGGGCTTCAGGGGGGAGCGGTCCTCCCCACAAGCTCACGGCAAAGCGGCAGCAGCAATGTCCCGAGGCCTCCTTGGAGCCTTATATGCTGTGGTGGAGTATGAGGCCCACCCCCAGGCCCAAGGTGGAAAAAGGGCTTCAGGGGGGGGCGGTCCTCCCAGAGACTCACCGGCAAAGCAACAGCAGCAACGTCCCGGGCCTCCTTGGGGCCTGATATGCTGAGGTGGAGTATGGGGCCCGCCCCCAGGCCCAAGGTGGAAAAGTGCTTCAGGGGGGAGCGGTCCTCCCCAAGACTCACCAGCAAATCAACAGCAGCAATGTCAAAAGACAGTTGGAGACATGGACAAGGTTAAATTTATCATTCCTGGGCCGCATTTCGGGAATTAAAATGATAGTTTTACCAAAGCTACTCTTTCTATTCCAAACGATTCCAATTACAGGAAAGACCAGCAGTATCAACAAGTGGCAAAAAGAAATTTCTAAATTTTTGTGGAAGGGTAAAAGACCAAGAGTAAAGCATAAGTTATTAATAGATACTGTAGAAAGAGGTGGCTACGGGTTACCGGATTTGAAGCTATATTACGAAGCCTCATGTCTTCTCTAGTTGAAAGATTAGTATTTATTTAAAAATTGGGATATTTTAGATCTAGAAGGTCATGACACCCGTTTTGGCTATCTTAATTATGGGAAAATAAAGTCGCATAGGAGTTTTTCAAATCATATAATAAGAAATGCCATATATAAGGTATGGGGGAAATGCAAAAGATGTTTGGAACAGAAACCCCAAGATGGAACGCTCCACTAGAAGCAATCGCTGTTAAAAAAAACCAACAACATCAAAGAGAACTGGATAACGTATAACACAATATTAAGGGGGGGAGGAGGGTCAACTAATATTGATAAGTTATGAAAAAATAAAAGATCACTTTTCTCCTTGGCTAGATTACTTCCAGGTGAATGAAGTGTTCAGACAGGATAAGCAGATAGGTTTTGAAAAGCAGCCTTCAAGACTTGAAAGAGAACTACTGAATAGTAAAACCAAAATAATCGCAAAAATGTATAGACTTCTTTTAGACTACGAAGTAATGGATGAGGAGGTTAAGGCTTCAATGATAAAGTGGGCCCAAGATGTGGGACGCTGAATTATGCTAAAAGATGGGGGAAACTGGTGGAATGTAAATTTGAAATTTACAGCCAGCTATAATATAAGAGAGAACATGATGAAAATGGCTCATAGGTGGTACCTCACTCCTTCCAGATGATCATGAATGGATAAAAATTTGGTGAATGCTGGTTGGAGATGTGGAGGAAATAACGGTGACATGAGCCACATGTGGTGGACGTGTGAAAAGATTAAGTTTTTTTGGGGGGAGGGGAGAATATACGATGAATTAAAAAAGATGATGGAGATAACTTTTACAGAAAAAACGCAGGCATTTCTGTGAAGTATTTTAGATAAAGAGATCCCCAAAAAATCTAAAAGAGGTATTCTTGTATGCAACCGCAGCAGCTCGTATACTTGTGGCCAAGGGATGGAAAGATCACGAGGCTCCAAAAATAACAGATTGGCAAATCAAATTACAGGAATTGGTGGAGACGGCTCAATTGACTAGCAAACTCAGAGGAATCTCAAAGCAAAAATTTGCAGAAAAATGGGATGGTTATACAAGATATGTTCAAAAATACAATAATAGTTTTGACTCCGTGCTAGCATTCGAGTGATAAAGGAACTAAAAAGAGGTGGACAACAATTAAGGATTTATTATGTTTACAGAATGTATTGGAAAATTTATATAGAAAGGATTTTTTTTTGTGTACATTCCATTTTATGAATGGAAACAGAGCCAGAGCCACAGCCACAGCCTAAGTCTGAAACAGTCCTTGATAGAGTGCCAGAGCCAGAGCGAGACCGTGAATCAGTGCCAGAACCAAGCCCTCATTCATAACCAGAGCCTGAGAAAGAGCCAGAGCCAGAACCAGAGCAACAGCCACAGCCACAGCCTGAGTCTGAAACAGCCCTTGATAGAGAGCCAGAATCAGAGAATCAGAATCAGAGTCAGAACCAGATCTTCGGTAAAGACGTGGTCTGGTCTTAGCGCAACTGCTCCTCCCACCCGCGATAACAGAGATTGGGTGTTCCAATAAACACCCCCCGTAGGGAACTTGCCCCAGCCATTCTGTTGGCTGAGGCCCCCTCCCAGGCAGCCCTGACCCTTTCCACTTAAAATGCAAAATACAAACTATACAATAACCTAAAAAAATAGTAAAAGAAAAACAAAGCAAGAAACAATTATGCTAAACTTAAAATAATCCCCGCCCCAACTAAACATTTGTCCCACCCCAGAAAGAAACCAACAACAACAACAACAACAAACCACCGTTTGAGGTGCAACAGAGACACAGCCAGAGCCAGAGCGAGACCCTGAATCAGTGCCATAACCAAGCCCTCATTCAGAACCAGAGCCTGAAAAAGAGCCACAACCCAAACCAGAGCAACAGCCACAGCCACAGCCTAGAGCCACAGACTGAGTCTGCAACAGTACTTGATACAGTGCCGGAGCCTGAAACAGACACAGCCTCAAACAGAGCCTGAGCCTGAAACAGAGGCAGATCCACAGCCACAGCCTGAGTCTGAAACAGTCCTTGATAGAGTGCCAGAGCCAGAGCCAGAGCGAAACCCTGAATCAGAGTCAGAGGGAGAACATGAATCAGAATCAGAATCAGAATCAGAATCAGAATCAGAATCAGAATCAGAATCAGAATCAGAATCAGAGCCAGAGCCAGAGCCAGAGCCAGAGCCAGAGCCAGAAATAGGGCTTGATACAGGGCCGGAGCGCAAAACATAGCTGCAGCCACAGCCTAGAACCACAGCCTGAGTCTGCAACAGTACTTGATACAGTGCCGGAGCTGGAGCCAGAGCCAGAGACACAGCCAGATCCAGAACAAAACCCTAATTCAGAACCAGAGCCTGAAAGAGAGCGAGACCCTGAATCAGAGTCAGAGGGAGAACATGAATCAGAGCCAGAGCCAGAGCTGAATGAAAGCCAGAGCCAGAGCCAGAAATAGGGCTTGATACAGGGCCGGAGCGCAAAACATAGCTGCAGCCACAGCCTAGAGCCACAGCCTGAGTCTGCAACAGTACTTGATACAGTGCCAGAGCCAGAGCCAGAGACACAGCCAGATCCAGAACAAAACCCTAATTCAGAACCAGAGCCTGAAAGAGAGCCAGACCCTGAAACATAGCTGGGTCAGAGGCAGAGGAAGAGCCATCATGAGACCCTGAATCAGAGTCAGAACCAGATCTTCATTCAGAACCAGACCCTGAAAGAGAGCCAGAGCCACAGCCAGAGCCACAGACGGAGCCTAGAGCCACAGCCGAGATCCACAGCCTGAGTCTGAAATAGTGCTTGATAGAGTGCTGGATCCTGAAACAGAGACACTGTCTGAAACTGAGCCTGACGCTTAAACGTAGCCAGGGGCAGAGGGAGAGGCAGAGCCTGATACAGTGCTTGATACAGCATAGGAGCCTGAAGCAGAGACACAGCCAGATCCAGAGACACAGCCAGAGCCAGAACAAAACCCTAATTCAGAACCAGAGCCTGAAAGAGAGCCAGAGCCAGAAACAGTGCTTGATAGAGTGCCAGAGCCTGAAACAGAGGCAGAGGCAGATACAGGGCTTGAAACAGCGTCGGAGCCTGAAACAGAGAAACAGCGTGAAACAGAGACAAAGGCTGAGACACAGGCCGAGCCTGAAATAGAGCTAGAATAAGTGCTAGAGCCAAAGTCTGACACAAAGCCTAATAAAGAGCAGAAGCCTGAGCCTGAGCCTGAAACAGTGCTTGATACAGTGCCAGAGCCTGAAACAGAACCAAAGCCACAGCTACAGCCATAGTGCCACAGCCTGAGTCTGCAACAGTGTTTGATACAGCGCAGGAGCCTGAAACAGAGACACAGCCTGAAACATAACCTGAGCCTGGTTATTAGCATGGCAATTAAAGAAGAGAGCCCCCGGTGATGACCTTATATCCATTGATGCCATCAAAGCAAATAAAGATTGGTGGATCCTGCTTTTAGCAGCACTTTACACGTATATAAACAAAACTGCAAAATTTCCCTCAAGCTGGAGCTCGGCGTTGATTGTATTAATACATAAGAAAGGCCCACGTACAGAGCCGAGCAACTTTAGGCCAATCATCTTGCTAAATGTCATTGGGAAGATTTACTCGGGGTACCTGCTAAACAAACTATCAAAATGGATGGAGGACGACAATATCATTGCCGATGAACAGGCAGGTTTTCGCCCTGGAAGATCTACTACAGACCAAATATTAACCTTGAATCACCTGGCGGAAAAGTATGCCGGCAAAGCCCCAAAGGTTCTTCATGTGGCTTTTATTGACCTTAAGCAGGCATTTGATCGAATCTCTAGAAAGCAGCTATGGACAAAACTGGCTGCTACAAAGATCGATCGTCGTCTCCTTCATCTGATTATCAGCCTCCATACAAACACCTTCCTGAGAATCAGGCTAGACAATAAAGGCCTAGTCTCCAACCCTGTTACCACCAATAGAGGGGTAAGACAGGGTTGTCTATTGGCCCCAGCATTGTTTAATTTTTACATTAACTCACTGGTGACTCACATGGCCAATGATGCTTTCCACCCCCCACCCCCTCAATTAGCAGGCCGATCTCTGAATGTTCTTCTGTATGCGGATGATGCCGCACTTCTTGCCAGATCCCCTATTGGACTGAGGAGAATGTTGCAAGCTCTACATGAATACTGTGATCAGCATGAGCTCCAACCCAACTATGCTAAGACCAAGATGATGGTCTTCTCCGCCCGACCGAGACTCCATCGATGGTCGATGAACGGGATCCCCTTAGAGCAGGTTAAGTGTAAAGGGAAGTCTTCTTTCTGCACATAGCTGTTGGTTCTCTTTCTGCACAAAACTGCTCCATTATGGGGAAGCCTTGCTCCTCTTTTCTCTTGCTTTCTGAGAAGTCTTGCTTGTAGGCTTTTCCCTGCTTTTGCACACACTGTACGAACCTGCTCTTCATGCCTAGCTGACCACATCTACAGAACTTGATTGTTACATTGTTTCATGCTATGATCAATCATTAGTAACAGACATCCTAAGCTCATGGAAAACAAACTGTACCTGCTCTTCATGCCTAGCTGACCACATCTACAGAACTTGATTGTTATATTGTTTCATGTTATGATCAATCATTAGTAATTGTTTGTGCCATATTAATCTCTAGTTACAATTTAATTAGGAGGCTTCATGCCTGTCTAGTTCTAGCTCCGATTCTCAGCCTTTAATGTATCAGTGATAAATGATCATATGTAAATCCCACCTCTCACATGTAATCCCCACCTTGTACTTATGTTAACCAATCACAAGTTTCTGTGTGTATGTATCAACCAATCAGCCACAGGCCCACCTGTGGCAATGCTTGCAATATTCAATAAAATAGGCTCCCAGGGCCCGCCCTGACAGACGCCTCATGTTACACCTGCCTCTCTCGTCTCCCGTGATTTTTCATTCCTACATCTGGTGACCCCGACGTGCCAGATCCCTTGCGCAGCCGAGCAGCCAGCCAGCCTCATGCTTCACTCGACTGGAGAAGTCTTAGCCGGCTACACCGTGAGTATGGGGGGGGGGAGCTTACAAAGTCCCAGAAAGTGCATGCTACTGAACTGCTTCATTTAGTCAGACAAAGAGGTGCAGGTGCTCATGTTTCTTTAAAGGAAATTGAACGTTTGTTATGTGAGATTGCATTTCAATGTCCCTGGTACCCTGAGGCGGGCTCCTTGGGGGTAGAGGTTTGGCAAAAGATTGGAAAAACTCTTTTTGCAGAACCCAGGCTCATTGTCTGCTTACTTGGCAGAAATGTGCTGATGCCGTGGCAAACTTAGGGCCCCTGGCCTCTCAGGCGTCTCCCACGGCTCCTGCACTTCTAACTATTGCAGACAATCCCCCTCCTTACCCCAAGCTTTTGCCTCCTGCACAATCCTGCCAATCCCTCCCTCCTTTGCCTGCTTCCACCCCATCCACCCCCTCCCCCCCCTGCGTCTGCTCATACAGGAGCTATGCCTCAGCCCACACCCATTCCCCCTTCCCCCCTCCTGCGTCTGCTCATACAGGAGCTATGCCTCAGCCCACACCCATTCCCCCTTCCCCCTCCTGCATCTACTCATACAGGAGCTATGCCTCAGCCCACCCCCATCCCCCCTTCCCTCCCTCCTGTGTCTCCTTTGCCTGCATCTGCTCCTACTGGAGCTGTGCGTCTAGCACTTTCCCAGGCAAGGCAGAAAGGGCTCCTATCCTTAGAGGAAGAGTCTGAGTGGGCTGGGGTGTTGCCATCTGCTTTCCCTATTTCTTATGCAAACCCAGGCACAGCGCAACAACAGGTGCTATATGAAACCCTTTCTTATTCTGTAATGCAAGAATTAAGAAGGGCCATTGTTGATTCTGGTTTAAAATCCTCCTATGTAACAGGAATGCTGGAGGGAATAGCGAATGGTTATACAATGCTTCCTCAGGACTGGAAGGATCTGATGCGCATGCTTTTGTCCCCTGCTCAGTATGTAGTTTTTGACAGTGAATTTAAACATAACGCATCGACCCTGTCTGATCCACAGCATACAGCTAACGAACTTTATGGTGCTGGTCCGTTTGATAATATAGCAGCCCAGGCGATGCTGACACCTGCACATTTTAGTCACACCGCGACCTGTGTACAGCGCGCCTTTCAGAAAGTCCCTGTCTCAGGGCAACCACAGAGCTCCTTTGTCAATATTAAGCAACAGCATTCGGAGCCTTACCATCAATTTATAGATAGATTAAAAGAATCGGTTACCCGGCAGATTGATAACACCACGGCTCAGAATGAGTTGATGAAAAAATTGGCTTTTGAGAATGCTAACATGGATTGCAAAAAGGCTTTGCAGTCAGTCATACATCGCGTTAAATATGACCTTGCTGATATGATTAAAGCCTGTGCAGATGTTGGAAGCCAGAGTCATGCGATGTCCTTGCTTGCTGGCGCGATCCAAGCTTCCAATAGGCCTACAGGTAATTGTTTTAACTGCAAGCGCCCTGGCCATTTTGCTAAGCAATGCAGAGCCCCCGGCGGGGGCTCATGCAAAGACACTGCTACCAACAGAACCAGACCCTCCAAAAAATGCCCGAAATGCGGTAAAGGCTATCATTGGGCTAATCAATGCAGGAGTCCGGGAAACTCCATTGCGGCCCCACTCTCGGGCCAGGACAATTAGAGAGTTTTCCGCCTTTAGTTTCCGCTGCTGAAAAACTTTCTAAACATACACCTTCTGAATTTGCCATTGATTTGATAAATCAAGAGAACAAAGACACTGTTTTACCTGGTGAAATTGTGCTCATGCCTTCCCAATTGGCAGGTCCACTACCTCCTAAAGTCGCAGGTCTAATTTTACCAAAATTTTCTGCGGCGAAAGAAGGGATCCAGGTTATTCCTGGTGTTCTGGATCCTGACTATGTAGGCACAATAATGGTTCAATTTTGGAGCCATATGCCCATGCAGTTAAAAAAGGGTGAGTCTTGGGCACATTTGGTGGTGCTCCCTTCTCATCCTACTGCTTCTATTATGGATAGTAATTTGCAAGAGCTCTCTTCTTTCCCCCCACAGCTGTTAGCTGTTATCCAGCGGATTGGTCATCAGAAACTTCTTCGTAAGTATAAAATCAATGGAAAAGTTCCGGAAGGCTTGATTGACACAGGCGCGGATATTTCTGTAATTTCCAGTGATTGCTGGGACCCCACGTGGCCCCTTGAGTCTGCCTCTGCAGTCTTGGCTGTGGGTGGCCCACAAAATTCTTCCAAGAGCGTACAGTGGCTGCCTGTTTCTCTGCCTGATAGCTCTGAAACCATTGCATACATCCAGCCCTGTGTGCTGAAAATCCACCTCAATCTGTGGGGAAGAGACTTACTGCAACAATTACAAGCTACCATTCAATTTAATGAGTAAGCTTGCGCTTCCCCTCAGCTGGAAATCTACTAGTCCTGTATGGGTAGAACAATGGCCCATTTCAGGAGAAAAATTACTTGCCTTAAAACAACTGGTGAATGAGCAATTATTGGCAGACCATATAGAGCCTTCAGTCAGCCCCTATAATACCCCTGTTTTTGTCATAAAGAAGAAGAGTGGCAAATGGAGATTTCTCCAAGATCTGAGGAAAATTAACCAGATCCTTGAACCCATGGAGCCTTTACAGTGTGGTATGCCTAATCCAAATATGATTCCACATTCATATCAATTGGCTATAATAGACTTGCAGGATTGTTTCTTCTCCATTCCCCTACAGGAGAAGGATCACAAATTCTTTGCTTTTACTATTCCTGTACTAAATAATTGTCAGCCCAGGGAACGATATCAATGGAAGGTTTTACCACAAGGAATGTTGAATTCCCCTACCATGTGCCAATATTATGTGAATCAAGCCCTTCAGCCCTTCCGTTTGCAGTATCCACATCTCTTGATTTTCCATTACACAGATGACGTGCTTATTAGTGGACCACGCCTCCCCCCCCACTGGAAACGTGATTTGACAAATTGTTTGTCACTTTATGGTTTGAAAATTGTTCCAGAAGAGATCCAGGAATCTTCTCCCTTTCATTATTTGGGACATAAAATGATAGCTAGCTATTCTATTCCCGTTGTCCCTGAACTTCATGTTCCTAAAACAATGAAATATGTCCAGTTGCAGCAATTGCTGGGTAATATCAACTGGATAAGACCCTATTTTAAGATCCCACTCGAAGTTTTACGGCCGCTTTTTTCAGCCTTAAAAGGCCATCACTCTCCTGGCGCAAAAATCACCTTGACCCTTTCTCAACAGCAGACTGTTGCCCAGTTAAAGGAAATCATGCGTCTCCACTGGGTTGATCGAGCAATCCTTAATGTTTTGCCCGATGTAGTCATAATGACAGATTCTGTCCAACCTTTTGCGGCCGTTATTCAGTCAGGCCCATCGAAAGTTCATATAATTGAATGGCTGTATTTACATCATACGCCAAAGAACACGGTAACTCCTTTAGTGGATCTCCTTGCTCAGCTCATCAGCAAGGGACGCCGTCGCTGTAAAAGCCTTTTTGGCATTGATTGCCATCAAATTATTGTGCCCATGCCCTTAGAACAATGGGAAACTGCTCTCTCCACTAGCATGGATTTGCAGTGCGCTTTAGCCGACTTTGTTGGCCAAGTGGGTTGCCATATTCCAGCCGACCCTCGCCTGCAAATGAGCAAGCAAATCTCCCTGTCCTTTTCTTCCATATTATCTCCTGTCCCTCTGGATGCCCTTACTGTCTTTACTGACGGATCCCCCTCCAGGGGGGTGGTTGCCTGGCAACAAAATGAAGCATGGCACAGCCTTTACACACTTCCACAAAAGTCTGCCCAGCGTTCTGAGTTAGCAGCTGCTGTCAGAGCTTTGCATCACTTTTCCAAACAACCTTTTAATTTGATTGTGGACAGCCTTTATGTCGCAAATGTCATAACTCGCCTACAGGGCAGTTATGTGAGTCCTTTATTGGATGACAACTTGTTGAGCCTTTTCCTTTCCTTACAATTGCTTCTTTCCAATCGCTCCCACCCTTTATTTGTGGTGCACATTCGCTCTCACCAACCCTTTCCAGGCTTTATCACTGATGGCAATGCAAAAGCAGATTCCTTGCTTAGAGCTTTGCCTGTTTCTCCTATTGAAAGTCATGCCTTTCATCATCAAAATGCAAAAGCCCTTAGCCGCCAGTTCCAAATCCCGTTGGAAGCGGCACGTGCAATCATCCAGCAATGCCCTCAATGCTCTAATCAGATTGGCCACCCCAGCCCTGGTGTTAATCCCCGTGGACTGGAAGCCAACCAATTGTGGCAAATGGATGTAACTCACTTTGCCCCCTTTTCACCTTGGAAGTTCATACATGTTTGCATTGATACATTTTCAGGTTTTATTTGGGCCACCCCTCAAAGGGGTGAGCAAGTTAAGCATGTTTGCAATCATCTTGTTCGCACCATGTCAGTCATGGGCAAGCCCCATTCTTTAAAAACTGACAATGCCCCAGCGTACTGCGCAAAATCCTTTGCTCAGTTCTGTGAAACTTGGAATATTCGTCATTTATTTGGCATCCCCTACAATTCACAAGGCCAAGCGATCGTTGAACGTGCCAATCGCACCTTAAAAACAGCCTTAATTCGACAGGAAAAGAAGGCCGGAGTCCCAGCCTCGCTCTCCGAAAAGGAAGGCTGGTTGGCCAGTGTTCTCTTTACTCTCAACCATTTGAATCTCTCCATAGAGGATCATCAATCTTATACTCGCCTGCAGAAGCATTTTCAACAAACAGAGATACTCCCAGACCCACTGGTCCGCTATAAGATATTGCCCTCCAACGAATGGAGTGAACCTGTAAAACTGATCACCTGGGGAAAGGGTTACGCTGCAGTTTCTACTCCACAGGGTGCTCGCTGGGTTCCTGCACGCTGCATTCGTCTGCACCATGGCGTGGCGACAGACGCTTCCGGACCCAATACCGCAGTTCGATCGCAAACTACAGATCGCCCAGGATGTGACGTCCAGCCCCCCCAGGATTCGCAAGCGGGGAAATCGTAATGGACCTGTGACATGGGGCCAAATAAAGTCGCTCTCATTTCAGGCTGAACAGCTTAGAAAGGAAAAGCAGCTTGAAGCCACACCTGAGAATTTGCTTATGTGCATTATTTCTTGCCTTAACATTAATTCAATGGTAGTGATCGTTCTCAGCATTTTGTTTTTGCCCCTTTCCACTGCCGCTCCTAAGAACGGTGGTTCCACACCGATGAATGTGTAGGAGTCTTTTGCAAAGACCCTCAATGTTTCTTCCTTTTGTCTAACCCAACAGGTATCTATAGGGGAAATCCTTGGCTCCTGCCTTATCCCTGTTTGCCATGACCCCTTAGAACTGCAAAAGGACACCTGGTTTTATTCATCTCTACCCCAAAATGATTCTCTCCGCACCCTTGGTTATTCCGGCTACCATAACTGGGGTAACCAAGTACGCCGACGCCCACCTTTGGCCATTGATTTATTGACCCCATACGTGGCTTCCTTTAATGTTACTTGTGCCCGTATGGTGAATTGCACAAAAACCAACTGTGTGAAAATGGGCAAGGATAATTTTAATTGCTCTGATTATGTAAATATTTCTTATGTATATAAATACACAGAGCTGCCTGAAGGCTGGTTCTGGTCGTGTCCAGGCTATACATTTAATTACATCCCTGCGAACATTAGCCATGGCACACCTTGCTGTATAAGCCGCTTGTCTATCATATTAACCAAAAAACATCATTTGTCTCGCACTAGATATCGCCGCTCTGTTGAATTAACTAACGATTGTGATGATTCAATTTCTCTTCCCAGTAGGTCTGAATATATCTCTTTAGCTGTTTCTCTCCTAGGAGTCCCTGGATTGGCTGTACGCAACAGTAGAAACATTAATTCTTTAGCTTGTTCTGCAGCAAAAGCACTGAATTACACTTCTCAAGCCCTTCACCTTCTGAATAAAGAGCAAAGTGAGCTCCAGCATGGGCTTTTACAGAATAGTGCTTTAAATATCTGGGACAAGTAATACGGTCAAATAGGTCTTTTCTGGCCCATAGAGACTATATAACAACTAACGCATCTAAAGCAGCCATCCAGATTAGATCCTTATATGCCAAGAATCAGGCTCAATCAGTGAAGATAGCTTTGAGACTCTTTCAAATGAACGTCCTGTCACGGCTAAAATGGCCGCTGTTTCTTTAATGCGAATAAAGCTGGGTCAGCATGATTCAGCGGTCTGCACCAAGTTGTATATATAAGTTAGAAATGTTAGTTTGGGCTGTGGCTGGTGTTTGGGTTGGTTGGTGCTGGTGTGTATTCAGTCGTGTTTTGCACAAGGACTTTTAAGAATAAAACTCTGCAAGGATATTCTCGTGGACTCTTTTGTGCCGACAAGGGTCCGAGGACCAGGCTGAGGAGACAAAGGGAGGTCAGAACCCTTTCCATCTTTTTTTGCTTTTTACAAACACTGACAGGTTATGGGCCCAGTGTTTCTGAGCATGTGCAGAGTGCAAAACAACTAACAACATTTCAGCAAGGAGCTGGTGAGTCCTGGTGGTGTACGGAGACAGTGGCTGTGCGTTGGAGCAGTTGGTGGCAAGCTGTAACTGTCTGCAGCGGCGCTGGAGCGGCTAGGATCTGAGGATCAGGGAAGCACTCAGCGTCGGCTACTGGAACAGTTTGAACTGCTAGAGGACCACAGTAGGCGACTCACAGAGCGGCTACACCAGTTGCAGAGCCAGGCGGGACCTGAGGGTCAACAGAGGCAGCAACTAGAAGCCGGTGAGTGCCAGCCAGGACCATCCAGTGGGACTCTAAAGAGAGAGTCAGGAGAGATTGCTGGAGACCCCACAAAAGGGGCTCAGCAAGCACCAGCAGAGATGGCAGATTTCCAGTCTTCCCAAGTTGTAAATATTGGGGGAGGCATCCCTTTTGAAATTCTCTCAGAGAGCAACTGGCTGAGTTGGTCAATTAAAATGCAGCAGTTGTTAAGGAGAGATGGACTATGGGACTGTGTTGAAACTGAGGTTTTGAGAACTGACTCTGCTGAGAAAAAACGGCTAGATGAAAGGGCCCGTGCCCAAATTATGCTGTGTTTGAGCAACTCTCAGTTATTGCATGTAGCAAATGCCAGCACAGCGTTTGAGTGCTGGAATTTATTAAGGGCAATGCATGTCAGAGAAACTGCTGGAACTATAATTTCTCTGACCAGAAGGCTGTTCAGGACTGTTATGAAAGAAGGTGAGAGTTTGGCAACTCATCTTCAAACGCTGAAATCTCTGTTTCTTCAACTACAGCAGAGAGGTAAGCGTTATGATGAGACTGACCAAACCTACATTATCCTTTCAAGTTTTCCTGAAAGCTGGTTGCCTGTGATTAACAGCATGGAGAGTATGCGTCCCCGAGATCTGACCCTTGAGTATGTGGTTGGCAGATTGACCGAAGAAGCAGAAAGAAGGTCAGATAGACAGGCTGAACTCCAAGAACGGAGGAGTTACAGCCGAGGGGGCCAGCAGCAAAATCTGCCAATGGAGCAACGCCAAGGTTTGGACTTGGCCATGGCGGTGAGGAGATGCTATAGATGCAACCAACCCGGGCATCTCCAACGTCAATGCAGGGCAAGACTTCCAGGAGACGACATGGAGCAGAGACAGCAATTGACACAGAAACGTAAGCAGAAGGGGTTCTCTTCAGGGAAGAAGAACATGCGTTCTGCTCAGTTTGTGTCTGCATTTTCTCGAGAGGAGAGAAAGATACCTCGAGGAACATGGTTGCTGGACTCTGGCAGCAGCAGGATTATCTGCAATAGTCGGGAGGGCTTTAGGACCCTGGAGAAGCCAGCTGATGGAAAAGACTCAATTTATCTTGCTGATGGTCGTAGAAGCAAGATTGATGGCCAGGGAACATGTTTCCTGCAGTGCTTGAACACTACTCTACCAGAGACTCTGTTTGTCAGCAGTTTGGACTATTGTTTACTGTCTATAAGCTGTTTGATTAATGCAGGGTCTAGTGTTAAGTTCACGCAGGATGGCTGTCTGATAAATACTGGAACTCAGGTATGTGGCCATGCAAAGATGGAAAATGGGTTATATGTAATGCAGGACAAGCCTGTTAAAGCAGCCCAGGTGGTTCAGGATAATTTGCCAGTTCATAAGGGGTGTGTACATGAACTGCACAGAAAACTGGGTCACGCCAATTTCCGTGTGCTTTCAGAGATGCAAAAGGTGTGCAAGAACCTAAAAGTAAATAGCTGTAACTGTTTCCTAGATTGCAATGTATGTAAAATGGCCAAATCTAAGAGGAAGCCTGTGGCTTCTAAAAGCGACAGAGTATCTAAAGAGGTTTTAGAACTTGTCCATTGTGACGTGATAGGCCCTTTTCCACAGAAGACTGAAGGGGGTGGCAGATATGCTTTTCTGGTAATAGATGACTGTCAGGGGTTCAGGAGCAGAGGCGAGGGCAAGGGAGGAAACAGAGAGCGAGGGGGAGGAGGCAGAAGAAAAGATGAGTGATGACGACGACCCGAGATCTCCGAGTCTTTCCAGTGAATCAGAAGATTCACAGAAAGGAGCCCCAGTGGCCAGAGCAAGGGGGGAGCCTAGGGGGACACCCCAGGAAGAAGGGTCCAGAGGGGGCTCAGAGGGCAGCAGTTGGAAATCGGGACCAGTGTCACCAACAGAGCGCAGTGGAGAGGAAGGGCGCCAGGTATCGAGCTCTGGCAGCTCGCAGCAGAGGGGAGGGCACGAGTCAGGAGTGGCCACACCTCCATCGGGGAGCGAAGAAACGGTCAGGCGGAAAGTGGAAGGTTGGGCGCGCGCGCCAAGTTCAAATGCACAGGAAGGTGGCGCAGTAAGCAGCCCGGAAAGGGAGCCAGGTCCTAAAGCCCGACGCAAGGAGACAGAAGGGTCCGGGGGGTCAGCGTCAGAAGAGTCCAGGAAGGAAGAGACCACGGGGGGCAGAGGGACCCAGAGAAGAACGGTCAGGCGGAAAAGGTGGAGTAAGGCTAGGGTATTAAGCTGGTGTACAGGGGGCGGAGACTCAGACGGAGCTTCGCCGGTCTCACCCATAAGACGTAGAGTTGCACGCAGCAGCTTGAGAATGGAAACTGTAACTCAATAAAGACTTTTATAAAGTGACCGCTGGCTAGCGTGATCCTCTGTGAGCTAGGATCTGGAAGCAGCTCTGCAATGTATGTAAAATGGCCAAATCTAAGAGGAAGCCTGTGGCTTCTAAAAGCGACAGAGTATCTAAAGAGGTTTTAGAACTTGTCCATTGTGACGTGATAGGCCCTTTTCCACAGAAGACTGAAGGGGGCGCCAGATATGCTTTTCTGGTAATAGATGACAAATCACGTTTTAGTTGGTTGTTTTTGTTAAAGCAGAAATCTGAGTGTTTCCCCACATTCAGAGAATGGGTTGCCCAAGCTGAAAAGCTCTTTGCTCGCCCTGTTGTGCAGTTGCAAACAGATAGGGGCGGAGAATTTCTGAACAAACAATTTGGGATATGGTTGCGACGTAAAGGGATCACTCGCCGTTTGACTAACCCTTATAGCCCTGCTGAAAATGGTCTGTGTGAAAGACGTGGGGCTGTGATACAGTCAGTAAAGGACTGCCTGCTAGTGGATGCAGGATTGGGCCACAACCATAGGCTGTGGGGCGAGGCTTTTCTGACCGCAAACTTTTTGATTAATAGAACCTGGTCTAGCTCTATAAAAGATATACCATATCGTATGTTGTTTGGGAAAGAACCAGAGTGGACAATGCTCCATAATTGGGGTTCTTGGGCACATGTAAACATTCCCAAAGCTCAGCGCCAGAAAGGGGGCACTAGAGCGCAGAAACTGCGGTTTGTGGGATATCAGTCCTATGGCAAAGGGTGGCGTTTCAATTTATGCCCAGGACGCGTGGTTTTGTCACGAAGCGCAGACTTCGCTGACCAGGACAGATGGACTGCGATCCATGCCAACCCTGACTGCCTACTGCCCCTGCAAGTAAGAGAAGAGGCTTCTTCTCAGCCATTGGCAACACAGGAGCAGGATGAGGAAGAGGCACAGATTTCCCCAAAAGATGTGGCAATAGATAATACTTCTCTAGAGGAAGAGGAAGAAGAGCCAGAGATAAGGGGGGAAGAAGAAGTAGTTGTGCCTAGACGCTCCCAGCGTTCAAACAAGGGTGTATCTCCTCAACGTTTGACCCTAGGAGGAGTGAGAGTATGCAATGTGAGTTGTGTGGAACCACAAAGTTATAATGAAGTCTTAGACTTACCCCCTGGGGAACGTGCTTTGTGGGAACAAGCTATGAAAGAAGAAATGGACTCTTTTAAACGTAACAAAGTGTTTGAGGTCATAATGCCGCCACCTGGTGGCAGAGTGGTGTCATGCAAGTGGGTTTACAAAAGGAAAACCCTTGCATCTGGGGAACCACGTTTTCGAGCCAGATTAGTAGCCAGAGGGTTCACTCAGATTAAAGGGGAGAGTTATGATGAAGTGTTTTCTCCCACGGTAAAGAGTGAAACTTTTCGTTTAATGCTTTCCATTGCTGCTGTAAGACAACTAGCAGTGCACCATTTTGATATTGATGCTGCATATCTACATGCAAATTTAGACCATGAAGTGTTAATGAGACAACCCCCTGGGTTTGAAGAGGGGAATGGTGCAGTCTGGCGTTTGAGAAAGGCTGTTTATGGTCTCAAACAAAGTGGAAGGTGTTGGAACCAGTGTTTAAATGAAGCCCTTGTAAAAATTGGTTTTAAAAGGAGTGTGGCTGATCCATGTCTGTACACCAAGGGGACAGGCAACAAATATCTAATGCTCTTAGTCTTTGTTGATGACTTGCTTGTGGCAGGGAGTTCCACAGATGAGATCCAGAAGCTCACAAGTCAATTGGAAAAGAGGTTTAAGCTTAAAGCCTTAGGGCCTGTAAGCAATTACTTGGGAGTAGAAGTAAGGCAGGAAGCTGGTGGAAGCTTCCTATTGAGCCAGAAAGAGAAAATTCTTCATTTGATAGAGCAGTTTGGCATGAAAAACTGAAAGCCAGTTCAGACTCCCATGACACCAAATTTCCCAAAGACAGTGTGTGATGATGAATTTGATCAGCCTGAGCTGTATCACTCAAAAAATAGGATCACTGTTATATTTAAGCCAGTGGTCAAGGCCAGACATTGCATGTGCTACAAATGTTCTGAGCCAACGTGTATCTAAACCCAGTACTGCTGATTGGTGTGCTTTGACAAGGCTTATCAGATATCTAAAGGGGACATTAAATGTATGTTTAAAGATATCTAGTACACAAAATGAAAAACTAGAAGTATTTGTTGATGTGGACTGGGGAAGCTGTGTAGCTACTAGAAAATCTACAAGTGGAATGGTTATGATGTTTGCCAATTCCATAATTGGATGGAGGTCAAAGAAACAAGGATTTGTTGCGACCTCATCCTGTGAGGCAGAATATGGGAGCCTGTCGCTAGCATGCAATGAAATCATGTGGTTTATACAGATACTGAAAGATCTAGATTGTAAAGTAGATTTGCCTATCCAAGTGTATGAAGATAGCCAATCGTGCATTGCATTAGCGGGCTCAGAAATAATGAAATCCGCATCAAAACATATTGCTATCCGTCATGTGAATGTGAGAGATTGTGTACAGAATGGGGTAATCAAACTGGAGTATTGTCAATCACAAGATAATATTGCTGATTTGTTTACCAAGCCTTTGCCAGCAACATGTCATAATGAATTGATGACAAAACTGGGTTTATGTATATAATGTATTGTATGTATGTATTGTTTCTGTTGGGGTTTGTCGCATTTAAGAAACAGAAGGGGTGTCACGGCTGAAATGGCCGCTGTTTCTTTAATGCGAATAAAGCTGGGTCAGCATGATTCAGCGGTCTGCACCGAGTTTTGTATATAAGTGAGAAATGTTAGTTTGGGCTGTGGCTGGTGTTTGGGTTGGTTGGTGCTGGTGTGTATAGTTATTCAGTCGTGTTTTGCACAAGGACTTTTAAGAATAAAACTCTGCAAGGATATTCTCGTGGACTCTTTTGTGCCAACAAGGGTCCGAGGACCAGGCTGAGGAGACAAAGGGAGGTCAGAACCCTTTCCATCTTTTTTTGCTTTTTACAAACACTGACAAGTCCTCCCCCTTCTTTTGGTGGGCATCTCTTTAGGCTCCCGTAGGGATTTTTTGAAATTGGATTTTATCCAAAAGCGATTCCTTAGAGCCATCCTTAGGATTCCCCCCTCGGTAGCGGGCGCGGTTATGAGATTAGAAGTCAGCTGGCAAGCTCTACGGCATGTGGCCTTGAAGACGAAGTTCTGGCTATGGCTCAAGCTTTGTTTTAAACCAGTGGGTATTGCCCCCTTGATATTGAGGGACGATTTCCAATCATCGTGGGAAAGGGAGGTCACTAACGAGGTTCAATCCTGCGGATTGTCTCACCTTTACTTTGAGTCTATGACGTACAATCAAGCTAGAGCTGTGATCTCCCGGAGACTGAGTGACATTGCCAGACAAGAGGACACAGGCCAGGTAAAACCAGGGATGTTCCTAGGGGACCAGATTTATCGGGCCATACCAGCCCCCTACCTTGCAGAAATTCACTATGTGGAATACCGTAGACTTCTTACAGCGGCTAGATTAAATGTCCTTGACTCTGCAATATTGTGGGGAAGGTACAGGGGAGTACCATATGCCCAGAGAACCTGTCATTGTGCCATGGGTGTGGTTGAGTCCACCGAACACATTCTCTTGACTTGCCCTTCTTATACAGAGCTTAGACATAATTTTATAGACCCACTTCTATGTCAATCTAGCTTCCTATCCGGAGAAAACCAGGTTTTACACTTGCTGAATAACGTCACTAGAGCTATACCTTCCTTGGTGGCCAAATTTCTTTTTTTAGCTTTTAAGCGTAGCAAGATTATAAGTGACTGTATTGATATGGGGCTATCTGTTTAGCCCATTTTAGTGTTGGCTAAGTTCTAAAATTTTCCTGGAGCTTTTAATTGCGTATTGACAAATGTACTTTTTTTTCTGACTGACGGTCGAATAAAAGGTTGATGATGATGATTAAAGAAGAGAGAGACAGAAAGGCATATAAATAGAGTTAAGTGCAAAGGCAAAATAATAAACAACCCTAAAGAAATAGAGAAACAATTTCTCGAATTCTTTAGAGAAATCTATAAGGAAGGAAATGAAACAACAGAAGAAGTTAAAGAACATTTAGAACAGAACTGTCTTCCGAAACTTACTAAAGAACAAAAAGAACTGTTGAATGCCCCTATTACATCGTACGAAATTCAAAGAGCAATTAAGGAAGCAAAGATAGGAAAGGCACCAGGGCCAGACGGCCTACCGGCAATATATTATAAAAAAATGGAGGACTTACTGTCTGACCCATTAAGAAGTATCATGAACAACATCTTAAAAGACGGAACCATGCCGGATTCTTGGAAAGACAGCCTTATTGCATTAATTCCAAAACAGGGAACGGACAATCTACTTATTAACAACTATAGGCCTATCGCACTTCTAAAGAACAATTATAAATTATATGCAAATATTTTAGCCGAAAGATCAAAAAAAGGCTTCCAGATTATGATGATACACAATGACCAAGCTGGCTTTTTACCCGGGAGGCACATTTATAGCAACACTAGAAACATTATAAACTTATTAGCGTATTTAGACTTAAGAATAGGAAAGAAGGCAGTCTTAATGGCTATAGATGCAGAAAAAGCTTTCGACAGGGTATCCTGGAAATTTATGAAAGGTCTATTACACCATATGGATTTTGGTATACAGTATATAAAAGGGATTGAAGCAATATAATCAAAACAAAAAGCTAACATCATAATCAATGGAAATTTATCACAGGAGTGTGAAATCAGGAAAGGGGTCAGACAAGGTCGCCCACTATCCCCCTTAATTTTCATATTAACATTGGAAGTTTTATGTAAACAAATTAGGGAAGAAAAAGAAATAAAAGGGATTATGCTGGGAAATAGAAGTTACAAAATGAGGGCATTTGCTGATGATTTAATTATAACTACGGAGCAACCAATACAGAGTTTAAGAAAGGCGTTGGAAATAATATATGGCTTCGGTAAAGTTACGGGGTTCAAAATGAATTTAAACAAGACAAAACTATTAGTTAAAAATATGTCGCCAGATGAAAAAGCAGAATTAGAACAAATAATACACATTAAAATCTACACCAAAATCAAGTATTTAGGATTATGGATAACACCAAAGAATATTAACTTATATGAAGATAATTATACCCATTGTTGGAAAGATATCAAAAGACAGTTGGAGACATGGACAAGGTTAAATTTATCATTCCTGGGCCGCATTTCGGGAATTAAAATGATAGTTTTACCGAAGCTACTCTTTCTATTCCAAACGATTCCAATTACAGGAAAGACCAGCAGTATCAACAAGTGGCAAAAAGAAATTTCTAAATTTTGTGGAAGCGTAAAAGACCAAGAGTAAAGCATAAGATATTAATAGATACTGTAGAAAGAGGTGGCTACGGGTTACCGGATTTGAAGCTATATTACGAAGCCTCATGTCTTCTCTAGTTGAAAGATTGGTATTTATTTAAAAATTGGGATATTTTAGATCTAGAAGGTCATGACACCCTGTTGGGTTGAAATGAACGACAGACGAGTAGGTAGGTGTCATACGGGAGGCATCTCTCGAGCAAGCCTCGGAGACTCCCTTTTATTGGATATTATACAGCGTTTGCCACGTGTGTGCTTGTTGCTGATTGGTTAACATAAGTACAAAGCAAGGGTTGTATATAAAACATTAATTATTACATATAAGACATTAATCATAGACAGGTTAAAGGTTGGGAAAAGGAACGCGGAGTTTACAAAGGCATGGTTTCGGACTGCCCGTACCAGAGTGGTACGAAAAGGAATGTACAAGGAGGGGTAAGTACAGATTGATATTGTAATGGGAATTGGGGTTGCTCGTGCGTAAAGGATGCTGAATTTCTAGGAAACGTTGCCTGGCTAAACCTTTCCCTGGCTGGACAGCCCTTCCTCCGTGGCTGTGTCAGTCGATGGCAGAATCCGTCAGTGGGCGTTTCCTGAATTTCTTCCAACATAAAAATTCCTTGACGCCCAGTCTCACCTAGCCTCCCTGCGCGGAAGCTTTCTGCGCAGAGTAGGTGTAGCCAGCGGAGGTCCTGGACTCTCCCCGCTGGTCTCTGTGGAAGAGTCTTGGAGCCCTCTCTCCGAAGTCCTTCCCTGGTCCCCTTCCTCCCCGGTGTCACGCTGATAACCTTCCCCAAAGGGAGTGTTCTCTCTCCCTCTGCTGGTCCCTTCTCCTGCATGGTCGGGGAGCCTTACCTCCACTCTTGGCTCCGATGGCAGTTCCCTGACAGATATGGTGTGAACTCAAGGTGAACAGAACGTACCAGGGTGATGAGGGAATGTCTTAGCATCAGCACGGTTTGAGCAGCATGAGCAGAACAAAGCTTAGAAGCAAGACTTCCCATCATGCCACAGTTATGTGCAGAAGCAATGCTTCCCATCATGCCATGGTCATGTGCAAAAGCAATGCTTTCCTTCATCTCCCCCTTTCTTTTCTTATTTGCGAGGTGTTCTGGGTGAATAAGACAAAAATACTTCGGGATACGTGGTATGCCAGCGCATGCCCGAAATAAGTTCACCACATCTCCCCTAATGTTTACTGCTGGTGCTGCACTTTCGCAAAGTAGGCAGCAATGATTTTATTGGGTGGCTGAGGGGGAGAGAGAAACTGAGACAAAAGACTTATGAGTCCAGGAATGCATTGGAGGAAGCAACATAGCAAAATCAATATACATATTATAATAATGGCATATTGAAAGAGATTACGAAGCCAATTCAGGTTTGGCAACCAGCCAGTGAGCCACTGGGTGAATGAGTCCCACAGGCCAGAAAGTCCAACATCCTGTTTAATGTGGTGTGTAAGATTTTTGGATGGCTTTGGAATTATCAGTAATATTAAAACAACACATGTCGTCCACTTGTTCACAGCCGTAATGATGAAGCATCAATAGATCATCGATAGCAGCGCGGCTCTGCAGAAGACCATGCTGGAGTTCACTCTGCTCTTTATTTAGAAGATGAAGCGCTTGAGAAGTAAAATTCAGGGCTTTTGCTGCAGAACAAGCTAAAGAGTTAATGTTCCTACTATTGCGTACAGCCAATCCAGGGACTCCTAGGAGAGAAACAGCTAAAGAGATATATTCAGACCTACTGGGAAGAGAAATTGAATCGTCACAATCGTTAGTCAATGCAATAGAGCGGCAATATCGAGAGCGGGTCAAATGATGCTTTTTGGGTAATACGATGGACAAACGGCTTAAGCAGCAGGGTGTGCCATGGCTGATGTTTGCTGGAATGTAATTAAATGTATAGCCAGGACACGTCCAGAACCAGCCAGCAGGTAGTTCTTTGTATTTATATACATAAGAAATATTGACATAATTAGAGCACTGGAAATTATCCTTGCCCATTTCCACACAGTTGGATTTTGTGCAATTGACCATACGGGCACAGGTGACATTAAAAGAAGCCACGTATGGGGTCAACAAATCAATGGCCAAAGGTGGGCGTCGGCGCACTTGGTTACCCCAGTTGTGGTAACCGGAATAACCAAGGGTGAGGAGAGAATCGTTTTGGGGTAGGGATGGGAAAAACCAGGTATCATTTTGTATGTCAAAAGGGTCATGGCAAACAGGGATAAGGCAGGAGCCAAGGATTTCACCTATTGATACCTGTTGGGTTAGGCAAAAGGAAGAAATATTGAGGGTCTTTGCAAAAGATTCCCACCCATTTGTTGGTGTGGAGTTACCGCTATTAAGAGCGGAAGCAGAAAGAGGCAAAAACAAAACGCTGAAAATGAGCACTAAAGCAAGTAGCTTTTCCCCCGTTATGGGCCATTGTTCTACCCATACCAGGGTGGTTGATTTCCAGTGGAGGGGGAGTGCAAGCTTACTCATTTAATTGAATGGTAGCTTGTAATTGTTGTAGTAAGTCTCCGCCCCACAGATTGAGATGGATTTTTAACACACAGGGCTGGATATATGCAATGGTTTCAGAGCTATCAGGCAGAGAAACAGGCAGCCACTGTACGCTTTGGGAAGAGGTTTGAGGTCCACCTACACCCCAAACTGCAGAGACAGACTCAAGGGGCCACGTGGGGTCCCAGCAACTACTGGAAATTACAGAAATGTCCGTGCCTGTGTCAATCAAGCCTTCCAGAACCTTGCCATTTATCTTGTACTTACGAAGAAGTTTCTGATGACCAATCCGCTGGATTACAGCTAACAGCTGTGGAGAAAAAGGAGAGAGCTCGTGCAAATTACTATCAATAATAGAAACAGTAGGGTGAGAAGGGAGCACCACCAAATGCGCCCAGGACTCACCCTTCTTTAACTGCATGGGCATGTGGCTCCAAAGTTGAACCATTATTGTGCCCACATAGTCAGGATCCAGAACTCCTGGAATAACCTGGATTCCTTCTTTTGCCACAGAAAATTTGGGTAAAATTAAAACTGCGACTTTAGGAGGTAGTGGGCCTGCCAATTGGGTGGGCATAAGCACAATTTCACCAGGGGGGGAAAGTGTCTTTGGTTTCTTGATTAATTAAGTCGATGGTAAAATCAGAGTGTGTATCCTTTGAGATGGTTTTAATAGTGGAGACTAACGGCGGAGGGCACCCTATTTGTCCTGGCCTGGGTGTGGGGCCCCTAAGGAGTTTCCCGCACTGCACTGATTTGCCCAATGATAGCCTTTACCGCACTTCTGGCATTTCTTGGAAGGCTGAGCCTTATTGGCATCACCATTCCTGTTTGCACCCCCGCCAGGGGCTCTGCATTGTTTAGCAAAATGACCTGGGCGCTTGCAGTTCAAGCAGTTCCCAGTGGGCTTGTTGCCAGCCTGGATGGCACCGGCAAGCAAGGACATCGCATGACTCTGGCTTCCAACATCTGCACGGGCTTGAATCATATGGGCCAGGTCATATTTAGGGCAATGTATGATCGACTGCAAAGCCTTTTTGCAGTCAGTACTTGCATTTTCGAAAGCGGATTTTTCATCAATTCATTTTGAGCTGTAGCATCATCAATCTGCCTAGTGACTGATTCTTTCAATCTATCTATAAATTGATGGTAGGGCTCCGAATGTTGTTGCTTAATATTAACAAAGGAGCTAAGTGGTTGTCCTGAGACAGGGACTTTGCGAAAGGCGCGTTGCACACAGGTCGCGGTGCGACTAAAATGTAAAGGTGTTAATTGCGCTTGGGCTGGTATATCAACATACGGACCAGCACCAAAGAGTGGGTTGGCTGAATGCTGTGGATCAGCCAGGGCTACTACACAATGCTTAAATTCACTTTCAAAAACTACATACTGAGCCGGGGATAACAGCATGCGCATCAGATCTTTCCAATCTTGAGGTAGCATTGTTTAACCAGTTGCTATTCCCTCCAGCATTCCTGTCACATAAGTGGATTTTAGGCCGGAATCAGTAATGGCTTTCCTTAATTCTCTCAGAATAGAATAAGGAAGCGTCTCATACATAATTTGTTGTTGCGCAGTGCCAGGGTTAGTATAAGAAATAGGGAAAGCAGACGGCAGTTCCCTGGCCCACCCCGCCTCCTCCTCCAAGGAAAGAATTCCTTCCTGTCTAGCTTGAAGAAGTGCAGCACGCACAGCTACTGTAGGAGCAGGCGAAGGAGGGAGGGTAGGGGGGATGGGGGGATGTGGGCTGAGGCGAAGGGGGGGTTAGAGAAAGTTGCGATGGAGGCAAAAGCTTTGGGTAAGGAGGTAGATTGTCTGTTGCGGCTAAAAGGGCAGGTGGCAGGGCAGTTGGTGGGGAATTGTCTGGTGCGGGTGCCGACGGAGACGCCTGGGTACCTAATCTAGTGACGGCATCCGCACACTTCTTCCAAGTGAGCAGACAATGAATGCCAAGTCTCCATCCCCAAGGACCCTATTTCTGGGTACCAGGGGCACTCACAAGCAATATGACATAACAATCGTTCAATTTCTTTCAAGGAAATATGCACACCTGCTACTCTCTGTCTGACTAAATGAAACAGTTCTTTAGCATGCTCTTTTTGGGACTTTGTAACTCCCCCCCCCCCATACTCACGGTGTAGCGCGCTGAGACTTTTCCAGTCAAGTGAAGTATGAGGCTGCGTAAAGGGATCTGGCATGTCGAGGGCCACCAGATGTTGGGTTGAAATGAACGACAGACGAGTAGGTAGGTGTCATACGGGAGGCGTCTCTCGAGCAAGCCTCGGAGACTCCCTTTTATTGGATATTATACAGCGTTTGCCACGTGTGTGCTTGTTGCTGATTGGTTAACATAAGTACAAAGCAAGGGTTCCATATAAGACATTAATTATTGCATATAAGACATTAATCACAGACAGGTTAAAGGTTGGGAAAAGGAACGCGGAGTTTACACAGGCATGGTTTCGGACTACCCGTACCAGATTGGTACGAAAAGGAATGTACAAGGAGGGGTAAGTTCAGATTGATATGGTGTGAACTCAAAGTGAACAGAACGTACCAGGGTGATGAGGGAATGTCTTAGCATCAGCACGGTTTGTGCAGCATGAGCAGAACAAAGCTTAGAAGCAAGACTTCCCATCATGCCACAGTTATGTGCAGAAGCAATGCTTCCCATCATGCCATGGTCATGGGCAAAAGCAATGCTTTCCTTCAACACCCGTTTTGGGTGGCATGGCTATCTTAATTATGGGAAAATAAAGACGCATAGGAGTTTTTCAAATCATATAATAAGAAATGCTATATATAAGGTATGGGGAAAATACAAAAGATATTTAGAACAGAAAACCCCAAGATGGAACTCTCCACTAGAAGTAATCGCTGTTAAAAAAACCAACAACATCAAAGAGAACTGGATAACGTATAACACAATATTAAGGGGGGAGGAGGAGGGTCAACTAATATTGATAAGTTATGAAAAAATAAAAGATCACTTTTCTACTTGGCTAGATTACTTCCAGGTGAATGAAGTGTTCAGACAGGATAAGCAGATAGGTTTTGAAAAGGAGCCTTCAAGATTTGAAAGAGAACTACTGAATAGTAAAACCAAAATAATCGCAAAAATGTATAGACTTCTTTTAGACTACGAAGTAATGGATGAGGAGGTTAAGGCTTCAATGATAAAGTGGGCCCAAGATGTGGGCCGTCCAATTATGCTAAAAGATGGGGAAAACTGATGGGATGTATATTTGAAATTTACAGTCATCTATAATATAAGAGAGAACATGATGAAAATGGCTCATAGGTGGTACGTCACTCCTTCCAGATGATAAAGAATGTATAAAAAATTGGCGAATGCTTGTTGGAGATGTGGAGAAAATAACGGTGACATGATCCACATGTGGTGGACGTGTGAAAAGATTAAGATTTTTTTTTTGGGGGGGGGAGAATATACGATGAATTAAAAAAGATGATGGAGATAACTTTTACGAAAAAAACAAAGGCATAATCCCCGCCCCAACTAAACATTTGTCCCACCCCAGAAAGAAAATAACAACAACAACAACAACAACAACAAACCACCGTTTGAGGTGCAACAGAGACACAGCCAGAGACAGAGCGAGACCCTGAATCAGTGCCATAACCAAGCTCTCATTCAGAACCAGAGCCTGAAAAAGAGCCACAGCCCAAACCAGAGCAACAGCCACAGCCACAGCCTAGAGCCACAGACTGAGTCTGCAACAGTACTTGATACAGTGCCACAGCCTGAAACAGAGACACAGCCTCAAACAGAGCCTGAGCCTGAAACAGAGGCAGATCCACAGCCACAGCCTGAGTCTGAAACAGTCCTTGACAGAGTGCCAGAGCCAGAGCCAGAGCGAAACCCTGAATCAGTCAGAGGGAGAACATGAATCAGAGCCAGAGCCAGAAATAGGGCTTGATACAGGGCCGGAGTGCAAAACATAGCCGCAGCCACAGCTTAGAGCCACAGCCTGAGTCTGCAACAGTACTTGATACAGTGCTGGAGCTGGAGCCAGAGCCAGAGGCAGAGATACAGCCAGAGCCAGAACAAAACCCTATTTCAGAACCAGAGCCTGAAAGAGAGCCAGACCCTGAAACATAGCTGGGTCAGAGGCAGAGGAAGAGCCATCATGAGACCCTGAATCAGAGTCAGAACCAGATCTTCATTCAGAACCAGACCCTGAAAGAGAGCCAGAGCCACAGACAGAGCCACAGACGGAGCCTAGAGCCACAGCCGAGATCCACAGCCTGAGTCTGAAATAGTGCTTGATAGAGTGCTGGATCCTGAAACAGAGACACTCTCTGAAACTGAGCCTGACGCTTAAACGTAGCCAGGGGCAGAGGGAGAGGCAGAGCCTGATACAGTGCTTGATACAGCATAGGAGCCTGAAGCAGAGACACAGACAGATCCAGAGACACAGCCAGAGCCAGAACAAAACCCTAATTCAGAACCAGAGCCTGAAAGAGAGCCAGAGCCAGAAACAGTGCTTGATAGAGTGCCAGAGCCTGAAACAGAGGCAGAGGCAGAGGCAGATACAGGGCTTGAAACAGCGTCGGAGCCTGAAACAGAGAAACAGCGTGAAACAGAGACAAAGGCTGAGACACAGGCCGAGCCTGAAATAGAGCTAGAATAAGTGCTAGAGCCAAAGACTGACACAAAGCCTAATAAAGAGCAGAAGCCTGAGCCTGAGCCTGAAACAGTGCTTGATACAGTGCCAGAGCCTGAAACAGAACCAGAGCCACAGCTACAGCCATAGTGCCACAGCCTGAGTCTGCAACAGTGTTTGATACAGCGCCGGAGCCTGAAACAGAGACACAGCCTGAAACAGAACCTGAGCCCTGTTATTATCATGGCAATTAAAGAACAGAGAGGCAGAAAGGCTTATAAATAGAGTTAAGTGCAAAGGCAAAATAATAAACAACCCTAAAGAAATAGAGAAACGATTTCTCGAATTCTTTAGAGAAATCTATAAGGAAGGAAATGAAACAACAGAAGAAGTTAAAGAACATTTAGAACAGAACTGTCTTCCGAAACTTACTAAAGAACAAAAAGAACTGTTGAATGCCCCTATTACATCGTACGAAATTCAAAGAGCAATTAAGGAAGCAAAGATAGGAAAGGCACCAGGGCCAGACGGCCTACCGGCAATATATTATAAAAAAATGGAGGACTTACTGTCTGACCCATTAAGAAGTATCATGAACAGAGACTTCCGGGTTAGCGCGAAAGGCTAATGGCGGATTCCCTCTGAGCTCCGGAGGGAATCTGCTCTGTAGAAGACGGGTCTTGCCGCTGCGGTGACGCGGGGACCCTCAGAAACCACAGGCGCTGAAGCCTGTGGACTTGCTGACTCGCCGGGCACCATTTGCGCCTCCCCGACCCGTGAAGAAGCCTTTTTATTTTTTATTTTTTGGAAAAAAAATTATTGGTTTTACAAAAATATTTTTAAGACAATACAAACATATAAAAAGACATGTATAGTTTCGTACCCTTTTTTTCCATAAACCTTATTTCTCGGACTCCCCCATGCCTCCCCTTTCTGCATCCCAATGTCCAAAGTTTTTCAGCAAGTTCTAAATAGTTCTGTCAAACCTCTGTCCTCTTAATCTTTCCTTTAATCTAATCTTATATCGCTGTAACCCTTTCTTTTTCAAAACCTCGACATTCTAACATTCATCCAGTTTATAGTAGTCCTTAAGATAAATTTTAAACTTCTTCCATTCTTCCTCCGTCGCCTCCTTCCCCTGATCACGGATTCTGCCAGTCATCTCAGCCAATGTCATGTAGTCCATCACTTTCATCTGCCATTCTTCCAGGGTGGGTAGATCTTGTGTCTTCCAATACTTTGCGATGAGTATTCTTGCTGCTGTTGTAGCATACATAAAGAAAGTTCTATCTTTCTTTGACACCAATTGGCCGACTATGCCCAAGAGAAAGGCCTCTGGTTTCTTAAGGAAAGTACATTTAAGTACCTTTTTCATTTCATTATATATCATTTCCCAGAAAGCCTTAATCTTCGGTCATGTACACCAAAGGTGATAGAAAGTACCTTCAGTTTCTTTACACTTCCAACACTTATTATCAGGCAAATGGTAAATTTTTGCTAGCTTGACTGGGGTCATGTACCACCTGTAAATCATTTTCATAATGTTTTCCTTTAAGGCATTACATGCCGTGAATTTTATACCGGTGTTCCACAACCATTCCCAGTCAGCAAACATAATGTTATGACCAATGTCCTGTGCCCACTTAATCATAACCGATTTGACTGTTTCATCTTGTGTATTCCATTTCAGCAGCAAATTATACATTCTTGACAGATTCTTGGTATTGGGTTCTAACAGTTCAGTCTCTAATTTTGATTTTTCCACCTGGAAGCCAATTTTTCTATCTTGTTTGTAAACCTCCATTATTTGATAATAATGGAGCCAATCTTGTACTTTTGGTTTCAATTTCTCATGACTCTGTAATTTCAATTTATCTCCATCTTGTTCCAAAATTTCCCAATACTTTGGCCATCCGGCCTCCATATTGAGTTTCTTCACTGCCTTAGCTTCCAAAGGTGACAGCCATCTAGGGGTTTTATTTTCCAACAAGTCTTTATATCTTATCCATACATTAAACAACGCTTTTCTGACAATGTGATTCTTAAAGGCCCTATGCACTTTGATTTTATGATACCATAAATATGCATGCCAACCAAATGTATTATTGAAACCTTCTAAATCCAAGATATTTGTGTTCTCGAGGAGCATCCACTCTTTCAGCCAGCAAAATGCTGCTGCTTCATAGTACAGTTTTAAGTCCGGCAGGGCAAATCCCCCTCTTTCTTTTGCATCTGTAAGTACTTTAAATTTTATTCTGGGCTTTTTGCCCTGCCAGACAAATTTCGCAATATCTTTCTGCCACCTCTTGAAACAGTCCATCTTGTCAAGAATCTGCAAAGTTTGAAACAAAAACAACATTCTAGGCAATACATTCATCTTAATCACTGCAATTCGGCCTAACATTGACAATTTCAAATTTGACCATATTTCTAAGTCTTTTTTAATTTCTGACCAACATTTTTCATAGTTGTCCTTATACAAGTTCAAATTTTTTGATGTCAAATAAACCCCTAGGTATTTCACCTTCTTAACTACTGTCAAACCTGTCTCTTCTTGAAATTTCTCCTTCTCCGTATCTGTTAAGTTTTTTCCTAATACTTTAGTTTTTTGTTTGTTCAGTTTAAATCCGGCTACCTGACCAAATTGTTGGATTATCTCCAACACCCTTTTCGTACTAGTGTCTGGCTCTTGTAGAGTCAATACTAGGTCATCTGCAAAGGCCTTTAACTTGTAATGTTTAACCCCGACCTGTACACCTTTAACCTGCTGGTCATTTCTAATCATATTCAGCAACACCTCCAGAACAGAAATGAAAAGCAATGGGGAAATTGGGCACCCCTGTCGTGTTCCTTTTTCTATCTTAAGTTCCTCCATTATCACGTTATTTACAATCAGCTTAGCTTTTTGTTCAGAATATATCGCACCCATACCATTCTCAAAACCTTGGCCTACCCCCATCCCATGAAGATACTTTTTCATAAAGCTCCAAGAGATATTGTCAAAGGCTTTCTCCGCGTCCACAAAAATCAACACTGCTTTGGTGTTTATATTCACCTCTAGCCATTCCAAAATGTCTATTATATTCCTTACATTGTCTGATAAATGCCTCTTTGGGAGAAAGCCTGCTTGGTCCCTATGAATCTTCTCCATCAGCACTCTTTTAAATCTTTTTGCCAAAATGTCTGCAAAGATTTTGTAATCCACATTAAGTAATGATATTGGGCGGTAGTTCTTAAGTTGAGTCTTTTCAGTCTCTGTCTTTGGTATGAGTGAGATATACGCTTCTTTCCATGATTCTGGTGCCTTTTTTCCCTCTAGGAGCGGGGGACAGAGAGTGGCGCGGTGCTGAGAGTAGACCGCTTCTTCTACGGAGCGAAGCCGCATGCCATGGCCGGAGAGCGCTGACTTCTTTCTTTGAACATTTGGACTTTAAAAGTAACAACCCGTGAGTAGTACAGAAATTGGAACTAAAAATCGTTTTTTCTGAATTTGGCACGATCGGGGGAGGTGCTAAAAGGAAGTCCGTCTCCCCTTCCTGTAGATAAATTAAAGCAAGAATTGATAACTAAGGTTGAGAGAACATCCTTCTCTTTACGGGATAAAAGCTATTAATTCCACGACTTGGCAATATAAGTAACTTTGCTGGAGGATAAGAACTGATTTTAAGAGCTGAAGTGCAACCCCCCGGGACCTGGGAGTGATCCACGAGAGAGCCTGCTGAGGAGACATAAAGAGTTTGACAGCTGTCAAATTAGCTGTCAAAGTTGGAAAATGAAAAAAATATTGGTTTCTGCTATCTTTGCTGGTTATTTTTGTCACAATTTGACTTTAAACTGTTGAAAATAAAGAAGAATAGAAACAAATTAACTTGAATGTTGGATTGGAGGTGGAAGGAATATTAAGTAACTAGAATCCCTCTAGAGGGGGTTCTGAGACATTACAATGGCTGCAGGTGGAAAAATACAGGCTGAGCTGGATAGAATGTTTTTTCTCTTGGCAAAGTTACAAGGTCAGAGTGAAGCTTTGGCTACAAATGCTACAACTTTGAATTTAAAAGTAAACAAACTTGTTGAATGTGTCAAGGACTTGACTCAAGAAACCTATGCAGCTGAACAAGAAGAGATATGTGCTGTTTCAGAGGAGTGGGAAGGAGGAGCTGAAATGCCGCAGACGACAAAGGAGAGCCAGAGGCCTGCTAAGATAGATGCTAAGAAAAACAAGATTTGGGTTATGAGAGCTTGGTTTGCATTAGAGAATGAAGAATGGAGGGATCTCCCTATGGGGAGATCTGAAGACCTATGGATTACAAATCTGATCAAGGCGAAAGTTGGAGCTTTGGGGACATTTGGGACATTTGGACTTAAAAGCAACAAGAAACAAGATTTGGGCTCCACTTTTGAACATGGAGGTCTGGTTGGAAGAAACATAGACCCTATAGGGACAGAGCTTCTCCGAGACCTGATGTCTAATATAAAGGATTACCAAAAAAACCGGCAGAGAGGGACTGAGAGAGATTTGAGGGCCTCGGACCTGAGATCTCCAGGCTGATAGTTGATGGACTGATGGACATTTTTTGGGGATCGAAACCGGGAAAGGGGGGGGTGAGAGATTTAGAATCCAAAGGGTGTGTTATGTACTGAGTTGAATAGGATCCAAACTGCAGCAGTCTGATTGGTCCTAGAACAATAGGATCCAAATTGCAGCAGTCTGATTGGGCCGAGGACAATAGGATTCAGAATGCAGCAGTCTGATTGGTCGAAGAACAATGCAGCAGTATGATTGGTTGGCAGGAACCACCCAATCATGCTCCAGATATAAGTGAATCCACAACCTGATTGGCTTACAGTAGAATTCCAGAATTAACCAATCATGTGCAGCCCATTGTGTAAATAATGTATATAAAGCAGATACTTTGACGGGACTTTCATTCATTCCTCCTCACCACTATGAGCTGAATAAAGAGCATGAAATCACTTTGCGACTCTGAGTATATTTCAGGGTGTATAATTATATGTTGTTTTTCTGTTATTTTGTTTTGCACTTAATATAAAAATTTGGAAATTCGTGGAAGGGAATTTGGGTCGACCTTAGAAAAGGGTGTAAAGAATGAGTATTGTTGTTTAAATTGAGGTTTATAAGTTAAAATTGGTTAATTAAGATGAATTAAGTATAATAATAATAAGGTAAAAGTTGGGGACAAGAACTTGCTGAGCTAATTATTGGAATTGGAATATAAGAAGGGGAGGTGTGGGGAAGTCAGGGGAAGATGTTAAGAAAATAAGGATTTGAAACTATACTTGTTATTTGTGTTGTGTTTGTTTGTGCTTTTGTGTTTGTTTAAAACTTTAATAAAAATGTATTTTTTTAAAAAAAAGAAGAAGTGTCATGAACAACATCTTAAAAGACGGAACCATGCCGGATTCTTGGAAAGACAGCCTTATTGCATTAATTCCAAAACAGGGAACGGACAATCTACTTATTAACAACTATAGGCCTATCGTACTTCTAAAGAACGATTATAAATTATATGCAAATATTTTAGCCGAAATATCAAAAAAAGGCTTCCAGATGATGATGATACACAATGACCAAGCTGGCTTTTTGCCCGGCAGGCACATTTATAGCAACACTAGAAACATTATAAACTTATTAGCGTATTTAGACTTAAGAATAGAAAAGAAGGCAGTCTTAATGGCTATAGATGCAGAAAAAGCTTTCGACAGGGTATCCTGGAAATTTATAAAATTTGTATTACACCATATGGATTTTGGTATACAGTATATAAAAGGGATTGAAGCAATATAATCAAAACAAAAAGCAAAAATCATAATCAATGGAAATTTATCACAGGAGTGTGAAATCAGTAAAGGGGTCAGACAAGGTCGCCCACTATCCCCCTTAATGTTATTAATGTTATTCCATATTAATGTTATTAATGTTATTCCATATTAACATTGGAAGTTTTATGTAAACAAATTAGGGAAGAAAAATAAATAAAAGGGATTATGCTGGGAAATAGAAGTTACAAAATGAGGGCATTTGCTGACGATTTAATTATAACTACGGAGCAACCAAAACAGAGTTTAAGAAAGGCGTTGGAAATAATATATGGCTACGGTAAAGTTGCGGGGTTCAAAATGAATTTAAACAAGACAAAACTATTAGTTAAAAATATGTCGCCAGATGAAAAAGCAGAATTAGAACAAATAATACACATTAAAATCTACTCCAAAATCAAGTATTTAGGATTATGGATAACACCAAAGAATATTAACTTCTATGAAGATAATTATACCCATTGTTGGAAAGATATCAAAAGACAGTTGGAGACATGGACAAGGTTAAATTTATCATTCCTGGGCCGCATTTCGGGAATTAAAATGATAGTTTTACCGAAGCTACTCTTTCTATTCCAAACGATTCCAATTACAGGAAAGACCAGCAGTATCAACAAGTGGCAAAAAGAAATTTCTAAATTTTTGTGGAAGGGCAAAAGACCAAGAGTAAAGCACAAGATATTAATAGATACTGTAGAAAGAGGTGGCTACGGGTTACCGGATTTGAAGCTATATTACGAAGCCTCATGTCTTCTCTAGTTGAAAGATTGGTATTTATTAAAAAATTGGGATATTTTAGATCTAGAAGGTCATGACACCCTGTTGGGTTGAAATGAACGACAGACGAGTAGGTAGGTGTCATACGGGAGGCGTTTCTCAAGCAAGCCTCGGAGACCCCCTTTTATTGGATATTATACAGCGTTTGCCACGTGTGTGCTTGTTGCTGATTGGTTAACATAAGTACAAAGCAAGGGTTGTATATAAGACATTAATTATTACATATAAGACATTAATCATAGACAGGTTAAAGGTTGGGAAAAGGAACGCGGAGTTTACACAGGCATGGTTTCGGACTGCCCGTACCAGAGTGGTACGAAAAGGAATGTACAAGGAGGGGTAAGTACAGATTGATATTGTAATGGGAATTGGGGTTGCTCGTGCATAAAGGATGCTGAAGTTCTAGGCAACGTTGCCTGGCTAAACCTTTCCCTGGCTGGACAGCCCTTCCTCCTTGGCTGTGTCAGTCGATGGCAGAATCCGTCAGTGGGCGTTTCCTGAATTTCTTCCAACATAAAAATTCCTTGACGCCCAGTCTCCGCCTAGCCTCCCTGCGCGGAAGCTTTCTGCGCAGACTAGGCGTAGCCAGCTGAGGTCCTGGACTCTCCCCGCTGGTCTCTGTGGAAGAGTCTTGGAGCCCTCTCTCCGAAGTCCTTCCCTGTTCCCCTTCCTCCCCGGTGTCACGCTGATAACCTTCCCCAAAGGGAGTGTTCTCTCTCCCTCTGCTGGTCCCTTCTCCTGCATGGTCGGGGAGCCTTACCTCCACTCTTGGCTCCGATGGCAGTTCCCTGACATCCACCTCCCCCCAGAACCCCCCTCACCTCCGTCCCATTCCTTTGGCCTAAATTCCTCCCTTCCCTCTGACGGCGATGCGGGAAGATTCAAACATAGCTCTCCACCTGCTGCTATCTCTTCGTACCGGATCACCCTCCCAGTCCGATTCCTCACCCTCAGATTCCTCTCCTTCCTCCTTGTCGGACGCCGGAAACCCCACAAACTCTTCTTCCTCATCTGTAGTGCCAAATTGCTCCTCCCAGAACCTCGCTACCGGTTTGGGCTTCCTTGGGAACCTGCTGTAAAACTCCCCCCTGAGATCCTCATCCCTGATGGTGTCCGCAGGAACCCACGTGTTTTCCGACTCAGGTTCCCCCTCCCAAGCCACCAAATACTCCACTTCCCCTCCTCTCAATCTTGATTCAAGTATTTCCGTGGCTTGACTGCTGAGTTCCCTCTCCTCTATGCGTGGGTGAGTGGGGGGCCTCTCTCTCTCGCCCCGGAAATTCCAGCCCCTCCCTGTACAGAGAGAGTAGGGACCTATGGAACACCGGGTGTAGTTTCCTACTGGTCGGCAACTTGAGCCGAAAGGCCACTGGATTGACCTGCTGGGTTACCTCGAAAGGTCCCAGCCGCCTGGGCCGCAATTTCTTGCACCCTCCCTTGAATGGTAACCCCTGGGTTGACAACCACACCCGGTCCCCCACCCGTATGGTTTCTCCTTCCCTGCGGTGCTTGTCTGCATGCCTCTTATACACTTCCTTGGCCCTTTCCAAGTTCATTTTAAGTTGTTGGTGTAAGGCTTCCATTTCTTCCACAAACTGCTCCGCTGCTGGCACACTCCACCTCTCCTCCCCACCCCCTGGGAAAGCCCTGGGATGACACCCGTAATTGGCCATGAACGGGCTCATCCCCGTGGACACGTGTTCCGCGTTATTGTACGCAAATTCTGCCAGCCCCAGTTTATCCACCCAGTCGTTCTGCCTCTCGCTGACATAGCAGCGTAGATATTGTTGGAGTATACTGTTCGCTCTTTCCACTTGTCCGTTGGTCTCTGGGTGTCTGGCCGTCGAGAAGCTCACCTCAACTTCCAGCAAGCTCATGAGCTTCCTCCAGAACCGGGAAGTAAATTGCTTCCCTCGGTCGGACAAAACCCTCAAGGGGGCGCCATGCAATCTGAAGATGTGATCCACAAACAGCCTGGCAGTTTCCTCTGCCGTCACCGCATGCGAGCAAGCGATAAAACGGCACATTTTTGTTAACAGGTCAACAACCACCATGACAGCTGTTTTCCCTTTCGATTTGGGCATATCTGTCATAAAATCTATGGACATCACCTCCCATGGTTTTCCCGGTGTGGGTAAAGGTTCCAGTATTCCCGTGGGCGCCACCCTCTCCCCCTTTGCTCGCTGGCAGCAGTCACACCCTCGTACGTACTCCCGTACATCTTCCCTCACCCTTGGCCACCAGAACTGCCAGGTGACCAGCAACATGGTCTTGTGTTGACCGAAATGCCCCGCCGTCGGGTTATCATGGAGTTGTTTGAGTACCCTTCTCCTCAAGTCATCCCCTGGTACATATAGTGCTCCCCTGTAATATAGTACCCCATCTTTCTCCTCAAACCCCCCATGGTTTTCCCCCGTGCCTCTGAGTTCCCAGATTTTCGTTTGGGCGAACTCGTCGTCCCTCGTCAGTCCTACTAGTTCTCGTGTCTCAACTAACACTCCCCCCCACACCCATCGGTTCTCAGGAATCACATGTCGTGCTTCTGGTGGTCCTTCTCCTTCCAGATACTCCGGCTTCCGGGAGAGGGCGTCTGCTCTGACGTTTTCCTCTCCCGGCACGTATCGAATCTCGAAGAAAAACTTGGAGAATTCTTGAGCCCACCGCACCTGTCGTTGGTTGAGTACTCGTGCAGTCCTCCAGTACTCTAGGTTCTTATGGTCCGTGCACACCTGGATCTTGTGCTGCGCCCCTATTAACAAATGTCTCCAGCGCCTAAAGGCTTCATAAATAGCCAGCAGTTCTCGATCATACACCGTGTAGTTTTGCTCAGACTTGCTCAGCTTCCTCGAGAAGAATGCGCACGGCCTCCAGCTGGACTTGTCTCCTGGCTGGAGAAGCACCGCCCCTACCGCTCTGTCTGACGCGTCTGTCTCCAACCTCATTGGCTTTTGTAGATCCACGTGCAAGAGCTGCTCTTCCGAAGCAAACGCCTTTTTTAGCCTTTTGAAAGATTGCTGTGCCTCTTCTGTCCAGACGAACTTCCTTTTGCTACTGAGACAATCGGTGATGGGTGCGGTTAAGTGGGCGAAGTTCTTGATGAACTTTCGATAGAAGTTCGCAAACCCCAGGAACCTCTGCACGTCCTTCCGGGTCTTGGGGGCCTTCCATTCCAGCACCGCCTGCACCTTGCTTGGCTCCATAGCTAGGCCCTTGTCCGACAACCTGTATCCCAGGAACTCGACCTCTCGTGCGTGGAATTGGCACTTCTCCAATTTGACCCACAACTGGTGTTCCTGTAGCCTCTTTAGCAATTCCCGAACGTCCCGAACGTGTTGCTCCTCGTTGTCCGAATAGATTAACACGTCATCTAGAAAGGCCACGCAATTCTTGTATAGCAAGGATCCCAACACATGGTGCATGAAAGATTGAAAACAGGCAGAGCCTGATTGTAATCCAAAGGGCATAACGAGGTACTCAAAGGCTCCCAGAGGGGTGAACATGGTGGTTTTCCATTCATCCCCTTCCCTCATCCTAATCAAATTGTACGCCCCCTGAAGGTCCAGCTTGGTAAAGATCTTTCCCTTCCCCACCCGGGTTAAAATATCGTCAATCCTGGGCATTGGGAAGGTCACGGGTTCCGATACAAGGTTCAAGGACCTGAATTCTACGACCAATCTGGGCTGTTTAGTGTCCTTTTTGTCCACAAAGAACACCGGACTGCCTCCCACCGCCCTTGATTCCCTTATGAAGCCTCTTTTCAGGTTCTTGTCAATAAACTCCCACAACCCCTGCATCTCCTTGTCCGACATGGCGTACAATTTACCCACTGGGAGCTGAGCTCCTGGTAGTAGGTTGATTTGACAGTCGAAGGGCCTATGGGGGGGGTAGTTTATCCGCTTCCTTCTCGCTGAAAACATCCTGCAGGTCAGCGTATTGGGGCGGTACCTTCCCCTTTTCTCCCACTGCCATTCCTGCTACCTGGGCCACGGCTACCCTCGGGACTTCCCCACCGTGACAGTGTTCCAAACAGTGAGCTGACCCAAAGGTCACTGTCCGCTGGTGCCATGCCACCACTGGATCATGTAGCGCCAACCAGCTCATTCCCAGGATGACTGGTGGTCCTGCCAGTCTGGCTACATGAAAGGCAAGGGTTTCTGTGTGTCTGGAGACCCTCATTCTCATGGGGGGAGTCTGGTGCGTCACTTCCCCTCCCAGGAGTTCCCTGCCATCAATGGTCGTTACTTGTAAGGGGCACTCTAGCGGCAGGAGGTGTAACTGGTGCTCCAGCGTGAAATCCTTGCTGAAAAAATTACAGGAACTGCCTGAATCCAGCAGTGCCTTAACCTTGATTGGGTGCCCATTAGGGAGTTCTAGCACCACCTCTATGGCTATGGCTGCTGGGGGGGGGGGGTCTGGCTTGGGCACTTTTACTGGTTGCTTGCCTGGCTGCTGTGCCCGCTGATCGGCAGCCAAGCGTTGGTGTTTCCCTGTTCCTTAGCGCCCTCCTCCTCACAGTCAGCAGCCCCCACCATTCTTTGCCATGCCTTCCTTTGAGGGCAGACCCTGGCAAAATGCCCTGGCTGTAGGCAGAGGAAACACTTCTTGGCTGTTTTTTCCTCTTTCCCCTCCTTCTTTCGTCCTTCGTTGGAGTTTGAAACCCCGCACGCTCGTGCCCCCCCAATCTCCATTGGTTCCTCGGGCTGGGAAAGTGGCTCTTGTCAGCATCGCCCTAGAGCCAGTGCGCCAACTGGACTCATGTACCTCAACCCCGACTGGGCTAGGCGAGCTGGGAAGCACCGCCAGAGACCTCCTTCTCACAGGAACAGGTCACAGTGCTGTGGACTCACAGCTCAGAGCTGAGAGCACCGGATTCACTGTCTCAATAATACAGTCGTTGCGCAGCAGAGTTTTGCAGAGTCTTGCAGAGTATAAACCACTCGGAGAGCAGCTCTGTAGAATATCTTCCTTTTATTCTGTAACTACAACTATGATACAAAACTATATACAGAGCTGAATATTCTAAGCATAAATCAATGCTACACTGAGAGTCTGCAGCTGCACTTAGCAGCAATCTTATCTCTAGAATCTCTAACACTCTCACTTTCTCCGATACACTGACTGACTGTCTCTCACTCACACACACAAATATGTTGCTGGGCAGAATAAGTAGATAGGCAGGACACGCCTCCTCCTCTCTGGAGAGTCAGCAGAGACCATCAGGAGATCATCAGGAGATTCTTGGGTATGGGAGGGGTGAAATCTCCTCATCCTCCGGTATTTCAGGAATGCGGTTGTCATGCCAATGCTCTCCTCTCCACTCCCGTCTCTCTTGCACGCGCGCTTCTTGCCGTACTCCAATCGCAAGCACAGCCTTAGTCAGCTGATCCATCGACTGAGGGCGGGGCGCGCGGGAAAGTTCGTCTTTCACTGAGGGGGATAAGCCTTCCTCAAACAGCATTTGCACTGGTTCTGAGCTCAGTTCCCACCCCAGTTTATGGATAAGCATCGCAAAACGCGACCAGTACTCTCTAAGTGTCTGGCCCCCTTGTTTGCACGCCATTAGTTCCCTGCGTGTCACACTCTGCTCCACTCCACTTGCGAACATGGCGTCCATGGCGCCAAATTTATTCCGGAGATCCTTTAGGGCAGCATTCTGCGTCGCCATTAATGGCCGGATCCATTCCCTAGCAGCGTCCTGAAGATGCCCGATAACGTAAGCAACTCTCCCCTCATCATCAGCAAAGTCATCATACTGCAGTTCCAGCGCGTACTGTACCTCCGTCTTGAATGCATTATAGTCTCTTGGGTTCCCCCCAAACTTGTGCACCAGTCCCGGTACCTTCTTTGCGATGGGGGTGGGCCTTCCCCGGGCATCCTGAGTCCTCCGTTCATCTAGTCACGCCTCTAACACAGCAAGCTGCTTTTCCAAATCTCGGTTTCTCTCCTCCAGATTTGGCGCTGCCGCTGCTCCCTCTCCGGCGCCTGCTCCTCCGGTTTGACTCATGATGCTGCCTGTCCTGTCATGGTGCGCGAGCAACGTCAGGGACTGACGGATTGCTGTAATGGGAATTGGGGTTGCTCGTGCGTAAAGGATGCTGAAGTTCTAGGCAACGTTGCCTGGCTAAACCTTTCCCTGGCTGGACAGCCCTTCCTCCGTGGCTGTGTCAGTCGCTGGCAGAATCCGTCAGTGGCCGTTTCCTGAATTTCTTCCAACATAAAAATTCCTTGACGCCCAGTCTCCGCCTAGCCTCCCTGCGCGGAAGCATTCTGCGCAGAGTAGGCGTAGCCAGCGGAGGTCCTGGACTCTCCCCGCTGGTCTCTGTGGAAGAGTCTTGGAGCCCTCTCTCCGAAGTCCTTCCCTGGTCCCCTTCCTCCCCGGTGTCACGCTGATAACCTTCCCCAAAGGGAGTGTTCTCTCTCCCTCTGCTGGTCCCTTCTCCTGCATGGTCGGGGAGCCTTACCTCCACTCTTGGCTCCGATGGCAGTTCCCTGACAGATATGGTGTGAACTCAAGGTGAACAGAACGTACCAGGGTGATGAGGGAATGTCTTAGCATCAGCACGGTTTGAGCAGCATGAGCAGAACAAAGCTTAGAAGCAAGACTTCCCATCATGCCACAGTTATGTGCAGAAGCAAAGCTTCCCATCATGCTATGGTCATGTGCAAAAGCAATGCTTTCCTTCATCTCCCCCTTTCTTTTCTTATTTGCGAGGTGTTCTGGGTGAATAAGACAAAAATACTTCGGGATACGTGGTATGCCAGCGCATGCCCGAAATAAGTTCGCCACATCTCCCCTAATGTTTACTGCTGGTGCTGCAATTTCGCAAAGTAGGCAGCAATGATTTTATTGGGTGGCTGAGGGGGAGAGAGAAGCCGAGACAAAAGACTTATGAGTCCAGGAATGCATTGGAGGAAGCAACATAGCAAAATCAATATACATATTATAATAATGGCATATTGAAAGAGATTACGAAGCCAATTCAGGTTTGGCAACCAGCCAGTGAGCCACTGGGTGAATGAGTCCCACAGGCCAGAAAGTCCAACATCCTGTTTAATGTGGTGTGTAAGATTTTGCAAATGAGAGATTTGCTTTTGGATGGCTTTGGAATTATCAGTAATATTAAAACAACACATGTCGTCCACTTGTTCACAGCCGTAATGATGAAGCATCAATAGATAATCGATAGCAGCGCGGCTCTGCAGAAGACCATGCTGGAGTTCACTCTGCTCTTTATTTAGAAGATGAAGCGCTTGAGAAGTAAAATTCAGGGCTTTTGCTGCAGAACAAGCTAAAGAGTTAATGTTCCTACTATTGCGTACAGCCAATCCAGGGACTCCTAGGAGAGAAACAGCTAAAGAGATATATTCAGACCTACTGGGAAGAGAAATTGAATCGTCACAATCGTTAGTCAATGCAATAGATCGGCGATATCGAGAGCGGGTCAAATGATGCTTTTTGGGTAATACGATGGACAAACGGCTTAAGCAGCAGGGTGTGCCATGGCTGATGTTTGCTGGAATGCAATTAAATGTATAGCCAGGACACGTCCAGAACCAGCCAGCAGGTAGTTCTTTGTAATTATATACATAAGAAATATTGACATAATTAGAGCAGTGGAAATTATCCTTGCCCATTTCCACACAGTTGGATTTTGTGCAATTGACCATACGGGCACAGGTGACCCTTCTTTAACTGCATGGCCATGTGGCTCCAAAGTTGAACCATTATTGTGCCCACATAGTCAGGATCGAGAACTCCTGGAATAACCTGGATTCCTTCTTTTGCCGCAGAAAATCTGGGTAAAATTAAACCTGCGACTTTACGAGGTAGTTGGGTGGGCATAAGCACAATTTCACCAGGTAAAACAGTGTCTTTGGTTTCTTGATTAATTAAGTCGATGGTAAAATCAGAGCGTGTATCCTTTTTTGTGTACATTCCATTGTAAGAATGGAAACAGAGCCAGAGCCACAGCCACAGCCTAAGTCTGAAACAGTCCTTGATAGAGTGCCAGAGCCAGAGCGAGACCCTGAATCAGTGCCAGAACCAAGCCCTCATTCAGAACCAGAGCCTGAGAAAGAGCCAGAGCCAGAACCAGAGCCACAGCCACAGCCTGAGTCTGAAACAGCCCTTGATAGAGTGCCAGAATCAGAGAATCAGAATCAGAGTCAGAACCAGATCTTCGGTAAAGACGTGGTCTGGTCTTAGCGCAACTGCTCCTCCCACCCACGATAACAGAGATTGGGTGTTCCACACACCCCCGTAGGGAACTTGCCCCAGCCATTCTGTTGGCTGAGGCCCCCTGCCAGGCAGCCCTGACCCTTTCCACTTAAAATGCAAAATACAAACTATACAATAACCTAAAAAAATAATAAAAGAAAAACAAAGCAAGAAACAATAATGCTAAACTTAAAATAATCCCCACCCCAACTAAACATTTGTCCCACCCCAGAAAGAAAATAACAATAACAACAACAACAAACCACCGTTTGAGGTGCAACAGAGACACAGCCAGAGACAGAGCGAGACCCTGAATCAGTGCAATAACCAAGCCCTCATTCAGAACCAGAGCCTGAAAAAGAGCCACAGCCCAAACCAGAGCAACAGCCACAGCCACAGCCTAGAGCCACAGCCTGAGTCTGCAACAGTACTTGATACAGTGCCTGAGCCTGAAACAGAGACACAGCCTCAAAGAGAGCCTGAGCCTGAAACAGAGGCAGAGCCACAGCCACAGCCTGAGTCTGAAACAGTCCTTGATAGAGTGCCAGAGCCAGAGCCAGAGCGAGACCCTGAATCAGAGTCAGAGGGAGAACATGAATCAGAGCCAGAGCCAGAGCCAGAGCCAGAAATAGGGCTTGATACAGGGCCAGAGCGCAAAACATAGCTGCAGCCACAGCCTAGAGCCACAGCCTGAGTCTGCAACAGTACTTGATACAGTGCCGGAGCTGGAGCCAGAGCCAGAGACACAGCCAGAACCAGAACAAAACCCTAATTCAGAACCAGAGCCTGACAGAGAGCCAGACCCTGAAACATAGCTGGGTCAGAGGCAGAGGAAGAGCCATCATGAGACCCTGAATCAGAGTCAGAACCAGATCTTCATTCAGAACCAGACCCTGAAAGAGAGCCAGAGCCACAGACAGAGCCACAGACGGAGCCTAGAGCCACAGCCGAGATCCACAGCCTGAGTCTGAAATAGTGCTTGATAGAGTGCTGGATCCTGAAACAGAGACACTCTCTGAAACTGAGCCTGACGCTTAAACGTAGCCAGGGGCAGAGGGAGAGGCAGAGCCTGATACAGTGCTTGATACAGCATAGGAGCCTGAAGCAGAGACACAGCCAGATCCAGAGACACAGCCAGAGCCAGAACAAAACCCTAATTCAGAACCAGAGCCTGAAAGAGAGCCAGAGCCAGAAACAGTGTTTGATAGAGTGCCAGAGCCTGAAACAGAGGCGAGGCAGATACAGGGCTTGAAACAGCGTCGGAGCCTGAAACAGAGAAACAGCGTGAAACAGAGACAAAGGCTGAGACACAGGCCGAGCCTGAAATAGAGCTAGAATAAGTGCTAGAGCCAAAGACTGAGACAAAGCCTAATAAAGAGCAGAAGCCTGAGCCTGAGCCTGAAACAGTGTTTGATACAGCGCCGGACCCTGAAATATAGACACAGCCTGAAACAGAACCTGAGCCTGGTTATTAGCATGGCAATTAAAGAAGAGAGAGGCAGAAAGGCTTATAAATAGAGTTAAGTGCAAAGGCAAAATAATAAACAACCCTAAAGAAATAGAGAAACGATTTCTCGAATTCTTTAGAGAAATCTATAAGGAAGGAAATGAAACAACAGAAGAAGTTAAAGAACATTTAGAACAGAACTGTCTTCCGAAACTTACTAAAGAACAAAAAGAACTGTTGAATGCCCCTATTACATCGTACGAAATTCAAAGAGCAATTAAGGAAGCAAAGATAGGAAAGGCACCAGGGCCAGACGGCCTACCGGCAAAATGTTATAAAAAAATGGAGGACTTACTGTCTGACCCATTAAGAAGTATCATGAACAACATCTTAAAAGACGGAACCATGCCGGATTCTTGGAAAGACAGCCTTATTGCATTAATTCCAAAACAGGGAACGGACAATCTACTTATTAACAACTATAGGCCTATCGCACTTCTAAATAACGATTATAAATTATATGCAAATATTTTAGCCGAAAGATCAAAAAAAGGCTTCCAGATGATGATGATACACAATGACCAAGCTGGCTTTTTGCCTGGGAGGCACATTTATAGCAACACTAGAAACATTATAAACTTATCAGTGTATTTAGACTTAAGAATAGAAAAGAAGGCAGTCTTAATGGCTATAGATGCAGAAAAAGCTTTTGACAGGGTATCCTGGAAATTTATGAAAGGTCTATTACACCATATGGATTTTGGTATACAGTATACAAAAGGGATTGAAGCAATATAATCAAAACAAAAAGCTAAAATCATAATCAATGGAAATTTATCACAGGAGTGTGAAATCAGGAAAGGGGTCAGACAAGGTCGCCCACTATCCCCCTTAATTTTCATATTAACATTGGAAGTTTTATGTAAACAAATTTGGGAATAATAATAATAATAATAATAATAATAATAATAATAATAATAATAATAATAATAATTTATTTATACCCCGCCCATCTGGCTGGGCTTCCCCAGCCACTCTGGGCGGCTTCCAAAAGAATATTAAAATACTACAATACATCAAACATTAAAAGCTTCCCAAAACAGGGCTGCCTTCAGATGTCTTCTAAAAGCCTGGTAGTTGTTGTTCTCTTTGACATCTGGTGGGAGGGCGTTCCACAGTGCGGGCGCCACTACCGAGAAGGCCCTCTGCCTGGTTCCCTGTAACTTGGCTTCTCGCAGTGAGGGAACCGCCAGAAGGCCCTCGGTGCTGGACCTCAGTGTCCGGGTAGAACGATGGGGGTGGAGACGCTCCTTCAGATATACTGGACCAAGGCCGTTTAGGGCTTTAAAGGTCAGCACCAACACTTTGAATTGTGCTCGGAAACGTACTGGGAGCCAATGTAGGTCTTTCAAGACCGGTGTTATGTGGTCTCTGCGGCCGCTCCCAGTCACCAGTCTAGCTGCCGCGTTCTGGATGAGTTGTAGTTTCCGGGTCACCTTCAAAGGTAGCCCCACGTAGAGCGCATTGCAGTAATCCAAGCGGGAGATAACCAGAGCATGCACCACTCTGGCAAGGCAGTCCGCAGGCAGATAGGGTCTCAGCCTGCGTACCAGATGGAGCTGGTAAACAGCTGCCCTGGATACAGATTTGACCTGTGCCTCCATGGACAGCTGTGAGTCCAAAATGACTCCCAGGCTGCGCACCTGGTCCTTCAGGGGCACAGTTACCCCATTCAGGACCAGGGAATCCTCCACACCTGCCCGCCTCCTCTCCCCCAAAAACAGTACTTCTGTCTTGTCAGGATTCAAACTCAATCTGTTAGCTGCCATCCAACCTCCAACCGCCTCCAGGCACTCACACAGGACCTTCACTGCCTTCACTGGTTCTGATTTGAAAGAGAGGTAGAGCTGGGTATCATCCGCATACTGATGAACACCCAGCCCAAATCCCCTGATGATCTCTCCCAGCGGCTTCATGTAGATGTTGAAAAGCATGGGGGAGAGGACAGAACCCTGAGGCACCCCACAAGTGAGGGCCCAGCGGTCTGAACACTCATCCCCCACCACCACTTTCTGAACACGGCCCAGGAGGAAGGAGCGGAACCACTGTATAACAGTGCCCCCAGCTCCCAGCCCCTCAAGACGGTCCAGTAGGATGTTATGGTCGATGGTATCAAACGCCGCTGAGAGATCCAGCAGAACTAGGAAACAGCTCTCACCTTTGTCCCTAGTCCGCCGGAGATCATCAACCAGTGCGACCAAGGCAGTTTCAGTCCCATGATGAGGCCTGAATCCCGACTGGAAGGGATCCAAATGGTCCGCTTCTTCCAGGCGTGCCTGGAGTTGTTCAGCAACCACTCGCTCAATCACCTTGCCCAAGAATGGAAGATTTGAGACTGGGCGATAGTTGGCTATCGTGGCCGCATCTAAAGATGGTTTTTTAAGAAGCGGTTTAATAACCGCCTCTTTCAGCGAGTCTGGGAAGGCTCCCTCACGGAGGGAAGCATTCACCACCCCACGAAGCCCATCACCCAGTCCTTCCCGGCTAGCTTTTATAAGCCAGGATGGGCAAGGAACAAGGAGACAAGTGGTTGGTTTCACTCGTCCAAGCAGCCTGTCCACATCCTCGGGGGTAACAGATTGGAATTGATCCCACACAACTTGACTAGACAGGACTCTAGCACTCTCCCGCCCCGGCCCTGCTCCCACGGTGGAGTCTACCTCTTATCGAATCTGAGCGACTTTATCTGCAAAAAACTTTGCAAAGTCATTGCAGGAGATCATGTTGCCCCTACTGGGCCCTGATGGAGCAGGTGGTTCCGCTAAATTGCGAACCACCTGAAATAGTCTCCTGCTGCTGTTTTCCGCAGATGCAATAGAGGCGGTGAAGAAAGTCTTCTTCGCCGTCGCTATCGCCACTTGGTAGGCTCGACATTGAGCTCTAACCCGTGTCCGGTCAGATTCAGAATGGGTTATCCCCCACCGGCGCTCTAGCCGTCTCAACGATTGTTTTATTGCCCTCAGATCCATGGAAAACCACGGGGCTGTCCGGGCTCCATGCAATCAGAGAGGGCACTTTGGAGCCAAACAGTCAATAGCCCTGGTTAACTCCACATTACAGCGGGCCACCAGGGAATCAGCTGAAAGGCCATCAACATGGGATAAAACATCCCCAACTACTCTCTGGAAACCATTTGGATCCATTAAGTGGCGGAGGCGGACCATCCGAATCGGTCCCACCTCCCTGCAGAGGGGAAGGGTCGCGGAGAAGTCCAGTTGCACCAGGAAGTGATCTGACCATGGCACTTCTTTGGTTTCACTTTTACTTAATGTCAGATCACCAACATCCATAGAGGTGAACACCAGGTCTAAGGCATGCCCGTGGCTATGAGTTGGGCCAGACTTATTCAGGGACAGCCCCATGGAGGCCATGCTTTCCACGAAGTCCGGAGCGGCCCCTTGTAAGGTCGTGTCGCCATGGATGTTAAAATCCCCTACGACAACCAAACTAGGTGTCTCCACGAGGACATCTGCCACGACCTGAAGCAGCTCGGGCAGGGAATCCTTGGTGCAGCGGGGAGGTCGGTACAGCAATAGGAATCCTGTACTGCCCCTATTGCCCAACTTCCAGAACATGCACTCAGTGAACTGGGTCTTTCCAATAGGACACCCGATGCAAACTAATGACTTCCTAAAAATCACTGCAACCCCCCTCCCCGCCCACAAGGCCTGGGTTGCTGTGCGTAAGAGAAACCTGGTGGACATGCAGCGGCAAGGACAGGCCCATCTGCTTCATCCAACCAGGTCTCTGTCACACATGCCAGGTCCAAGCCTCCATCCACAATCAGGTCGTGGATGGCAGTGGTTTTATTCATCATTGACCTGGCATTGCACAGCAACACTTTCAGGTCATGTGGGTTTCCCTTGTTGATTCCAGTATCCTTCCGTTCAGGACCAGAACTGGAGGCAGGGATAGTCCTCAGACAACGACTAAGCGTGCTTCCTCGGTAATGACATGGTCTGGTCTTAGCGTAACTCCTCCTCCTACCCATGATCACTGAGATCGGTTGTCTGAGTGCATCCCCCCCTGTGGAACCTGCCCCAGCCATTTTGCTTGCTGGGACCCACTCCCAGGCAGCCCTGACCCCTCCCCTTAAAATCAAATTAAAGCCTATACAAAAACCAAACTAACAGAACAATAAAACTATAAAAACAAAAAACAAAGTTACAAACACAACATAATTAAATTAAACAAATTCCCCCACTCAACTAAACACCCACCCCACCCCACACACCCGAGGCCTCCCTGGAGCCCCATAACCTGCGGAGGTGAGTATGGGGCCCGCCCCCAGGCCCAAGGTGGAAAAGGGCTTCAGGGGGGGAGCGGTCCTCCCCACAAGCTCACGGCAAAGCGGCAGCAGCAATGTCCCGAGGCCTCCTTGGAGCCTTATATGCTGTGGTGGAGTATGGGGCCCGCCCCCAGGCCCAAGGTGGAGAATGGGCTTCCAGGGGGAGCGGTCATCCTCACAAACTCACGGCAGAGCGGCAACAGCAATGTCCCGGGCCTCCTTGGAGCCTTATATGCTGAGGTAGAGTATGGGGCCTGCCCCCAGGCCCAAGGTGGAAAAAGGGCTTCAGGGGGGAGCGGTCCTCCCAGAGACTCACCGGCAAAGCAACAGCAGCAATGTCCCAGGCCTCCTTGGGGCCTTATATGCTGAGGTGGAATAGGGGGCCTGCCCCCAGGCCCAAGGTGGAAAAGGGCTTCAGGGGGGAGCGGTCCTCCCCAAGACTCACCAGCAAAGCAACAGCAGCAATGTCCCGGGCCTCCTTGGAGCCTTATATGCTGAGGTGCAGTATGGGGCCCTCCCCCAGGCTCAAGGTGGAAAAAGGGATTATGCTGGGAAATAGAAGTTACAAAATGAGGGCATTTGCTGATGATTTAATTATAACTACGGAGCAACCAAAACAGAGTTTAAGAAAGGCGTTGGAAATAATATATGGCTACGGTAAAGTTGCGGGGTTCAAAATGAATTTAAACAAGACAAAACTATTAGTTAAAAATATGTCGCCAGATGAAAAAGCAGAATTAGAACAAATAATACACATTAAAATCTACCCCAAAATCAAGTATTTAGGATTATGGATAACACCAAAGAATATTAACTTATATGAAGATAATTATACCCATTGTTGGAAAGATATCCAAAGACAGTTGGAGACATGGACAAGGTTAAATTTATCATTCCTGGGCCGCATTTCGGGAATTAAAATGATAGTTTTACCGAAGCTACTCTTTCTATTCCAAATGATTCCAATTACAGGAAAGACCAGCAGTATCAACAAGTGGCAAAAAGAAATTTCTAAATTTTTGTGGAAGGGTAAAAGACCTAGAGTAAAGCATAAGATATTAATAGATACTGTAGAAAGAGGTGGCTACGGGTTACCGGATTTGAAGCTATATTACGAAGCCTCATGTCTTTTCTGGTTAAAAGATTGGTATTTATTAAAAAATTGGGATATTTTAGATCTAGAAGGTCATGACACCCGTTTTGGGTGACATGGTGTCAGAGCTGCTTGAAGATCCTAGCTCACAGAGGATCACGCTAGCCAGCGATCATTAAGTAAAAGTCTTTATTGAATTGCAGTTTCCATTCTCACGCTGCTGCGCGCAACTCTACGTCTAGTAGCTAGATCGGCGAAGCTCCGTCTGAGTCTCCGCCCCTTGTGCACCAACTTAATATCCTAGCCCTGCTCCACCTTTTCCGCCTGACTGTCCTCCTCTGGGTCCCTCTACCCCCCGGGGTTTCTTCCTTCCTGGATTCTTCTGACGCTGACCCGGACCCTCCTGCCTCCTTGCGCCGGGCTTTAGGACCTGGTTCCCTTTCCGGGCTGCTTACTGCGCCGCCTTCCTCTGCATTTGAACTTGGCGCGCGCGCCCAACCTTCCACTTTCCTCTTAACCGTTTCTTCGCTCCCCGATGGAGGTGTGGCCACTCCTGACTCATGCCCTCCCTCCTGTGGTGAGCTGCCAGCGCTTGCCCCCTGGCTCCCTTCTTCTTCCCTGCTCCCTGGCGGTGACGCTGGTCCCGATTTCCAACTGCTCTCCCCTGTGTCCCCTCTGGCTCTATCTTCCTGGGGTGCCCCCCTAGACTCCCCCCTTGCCCTGGCCACTGGTGCTCCTTTCTGTGAATCCTCTGATTCACTGGAAAGACTAGGAGATCTCGGGTCGTCGTCATCACTCATCTTTTCTTCTGCCTCCTCCCCTTCGCTCTCTGTTTCCTCCCTTGGCCTTGCCTCTGCTCCTAAATCCCTGACATCCGGCTATCTTAATTATGGGAAAATAAAGACGCATAGGAGTTTTTCAAATCATATAATAAGACATGCCATATATAAGGTATGGGGAAAATACAAAAGATATTTGGAAGAGAAAACCCCAAGATGGAACTCTCCACTAGAAGCAATCGCTGTTAAAAAAAGCAACAACATCAAAGAGAACTGGATAACGTATAACACAATATTAAGGAGGGGAGGGTCAACTAATATTGATAAGTTATGAGAAAATAAAAGATCACTTTTCTACTTGGCTAGATTACTTCCAGGTGAATGAAGTGTTTAGACAGGATAAGTAGATACGTTTTGAAAAGGAGCCTTCAAGATTTGAAAGAGAACTACTGAATAGTAAAACCAAAATAATCGCAAAAATGTATAGACTTCTTTTAGACTACGAAGTAATGGATGAGGAGGTTAAGGCTTCAGTGATAAAGTGGGCCCAAGATGTGGGCCATCCAATTATGCTAAAAGATGGGGGAAACTGGTGGAATGTAAATTTGAGGGGGTAAAAGACCAAGGGGGGGGGGAGAATATACGATGAATTAAAAAAGATTATGGAGATAACTTTTACGAAAAAAAACAGAGGCATTTCTATGAAGTATTTCAGATAAAGAGATCCCAAAAAATCTAAGAGAGGTATTCTTGTATGCAACCGCAGCAGCTCGTATACTTGTGGCCAAGGGATGGAAAGATCACGAGGCTCCAAAAATAACAGATTGGCAAATCAAATTACAGGAATTGGTGGAGACGGCTCAATTGACTAGCAAACTCAGAGGAATCTCAAAGCAAAAATTTGCAGAAAAATGGGATGGTTATACAAGATATGTTCAAAAATACAATAATAGTTTTGACTCTGTGCTAGCATTCGAGTCTGTGCTAGCATTCCCCGTAGGGAACTTGCCCCAGCCATTCTGTTGGCTGAGGCCCCCTGCCAGGCAGCCCTGACCCTTTCCACTTAAAATGCAAAATACAAACTATACAATAACCTAAAAAAATAGTAAAAGAAAAACAAAGCATCGTATATCCCCCCCCAAAAAAAATCTTAATCTTTTCACACATCCACCACATGTGACTCATGTCACCGTTATTTCCTCCACATCTCCAACAAGCATTCGCCAAATTTTTATCAATTCTTGATCATCTGGAAGGAGTGAGGTACCACCTATGAGCCATTTTCATCCTGTTCTCTCTTATATTATAGCTGGCTGTAAATTTCAAATTTACATTCCACCAGTTTCCCCCATCTTTTAGCATAATTGGACGGCCCACATCTTGGGCCCACTTTATCATTGAAGCCTTAACCTCCTCATCCATTACTTCGTAGTCTAAAAGAAGTCTATACATTTTTGCGATTATTTTGGTTTTACTATTCAGTAGTTCTCTTTCAAATCTTGAAGGCTCCTTTTCAAAACGTATCTGCTTATCCTGTCTAAACACTTCATTCACCTGGAAGTAATCTAGCCAAGTAGAAAAGTGATCTTTTATTTTCTCATAACTTATCAATATTAGTTGACCCTCCTCCCCCCCCCCTTAATATTGTGTTATACGTTATCCAGTTCTCTTTGATGTCATTGCTTTTTTTATCAGCCATTGCTTCTAGTGGAGAGTTCCATCTTGGGGTTTTCTGTTCCAAATATCTTTTGTATTTTCCCCATACCTTATATATGGCATTTCTTATTATATGATTTGAAAAACTCCTATGCGTCTTTATTTTCCCATAATTAAGATAGCCATGCCACCCAAAACGGGTGTCATGACCTTCTAGATCTAAAATATCCCAATTTTTTAATAAATACCAATCTTTCAACCAGAAAAGACATGAGGCTTCATAATATAGCTTCAAATCCGGTAACCCGTAGCCACCTCTTTCTACAGTATCTATTAATATCTTGTGCTTTACTCTTGGTCTTTTGCCCTTCCACAAAAATTTAGAAATTTCTTTTTGCCACTTGTTGATACTGCTGGTCTTTCCTGTAATTGGAATCGTTTGGAATAGAAAGAGTAGCTTTGGTAAAACTATCATTTTAATTCCCGAAATGCGGCCCAGGAATGATAAATTTAACCTTGTCCATGTCTCCAACTGTCTTTTGATATCTTTCCAACAATGGGTATAATTATCTTCATATAAGTTAATATTCTTTGGTGTTATCCATAATCCTAAATACTTTATTTTGGGGTAGATTTTAATGTGTATTATGTGTTCTAATTCTGCTTTTTCATCTGGCGACATATTTTTAACTAATAGTTTTGTCTTGTTTAAATTCATTTTGAACCCCGCAACTTTACCATAGCCATATATTATTTCCAACGCCTTTCTTAAACTCTGTTTTGGTTGCTCCGTAATTATAATTAAATCGTCAGCAAATGCCCTCATTTTGTAACTTCTATTTCCCAGCATAATCCCTTTTTCCACCTTGAGCCTGGGGGAGGGCCCCATACTGCACCTCAGCATATCAGGCCCCAAGGAGGCCCGGGACATTGCTGCTGTTGCTTTGCTGGTGAGTCTTGGGGAGGACCGCTCCCCCCTGAAGCACTTTTCCACCTTGGGCCTGGGGGCGGGCCCCCTACTCCACCTCAGCATATCAGGCCCCAAGGAGGCCCGGGACATTGCTGCTGTTGCTTTGCCGGTGAGTCTCTGGGAGGACCGCTCCCCCCTGAAGCCCTTTTTCCACCTTGGGCCTGGGGGTGGGCCTCATACTCCACCACAGCATATAAGGCTCCAAGGAGGCCTCGGGACATTGCTGCTGCCGCTTTGCCGTGAGCTTGTGGGGAGGACCGCTCCCCCCTGAAGCCCTTTTCCACCTTGGGCCTGGGGGCGGGCCCCATACTCACCTCCGCAGCTTATGGGGCTTCAGGGAGGCCTCGGGTGTGTGGGGTGGGTGTTTAGTTGAGTGGGGGAATTTGTTTAATTTAATTATGTTGTGTTTGTAACTTTGTTCTTTGTTTTTATAGTTTTATTGTTCTGTTAGTTTGTTTTTTGTATAGGCTTTAATTTGATTTTAAGGGGAGGGGTCAGGGCTGCCTGGGAGTGGGTCCCAGCAAGCAAAATGGCTGGGGCAGGTTCCACAGGGGGGGATGCACTCGGACAACCGATCTCAGTGATCATGGGTAGGAGGAGGAGTTACGCTAAGACCAGACCATGTCATTACCGAGGAAGCAGGCTTAGTCGTTGTCTGAGGACTATCCCTGCCTCCAGGTCTGGTCCTGACCGGAAGGATACTGGAATCAACAAGGGAAACCCACATGACCTGAAAGGGTTGCTGTGCAATGCCAGGTCAATGATGAATAAAACCACTGCCATCCACGACCTGATTGTGGATGGAGGGTGGACCTAGCATGTGTGACAGAGACCTGGTTGGATGAAGCAGATGGGCCTGTCCTTGCCGCTGCATGTCCACCAGGTTTCTCTTACGCACAGCAACCCAGGCCTTGTGGGTGGGGAGGGGGGATTGCAGTGATTTTTAGGAAGTCGTTAGTTTGCACCGGGTGTCCTATTGGAAAGACCCAGTTCTCTGAGTGCATGTTCTGGAAGTTGGGCAATAGGGGCAGTACAGGATTCCTATTGGTGTACCGACCTCCCCGCTGCACCAAGGATTCCCTGCCCGAGCTGCTTCAGGTCGTGGCAGATGTCCTCATGGAGACACCAAGTTTGGTTGTCCTATGGGATTTTAACATCCATGCCGACATGACCTTACAAGGGGCCGCTCGGGACTTCGTGGAAAGCATGGCCTCCATGGTGCTGTCCCTGAATAAGTCTGGCCCAACTCATAGCCACGGGCATGCCTTAGACCTGGTGTTCACCTCTATGGATGTTGGTGATCTGACATTAAGTAAAAGCCAAACCAAAGAAGTGCCATGGTCAGATCACTTCCTGGTGCAACTGGACTTCTCCGCGACCCTTCCCCTCTGCAGGGAGGTGGGACCGATTCGGATGGTCCGCCCCCGCCACTTAATGGATCCAAATGGTTTCCAGAGAGTGGTAGGGGATGTTTTATCCCATGTTGATGGCCTTTCAGCTGATTCCCTGGTGGCCCGCTGGAATGTGGAGTTAACCAGGGCTATTGACTGTTTGGCTCCAAAGCGTCCTCTCCGATTGCATGGAGCCCAGACAGCCCCGTGGTTTTCCACGGATCTGAGGGCAATGAAACAATCGTTGAGACGGCTAGAGCGCCGGTGGCGGATAACCCATTCTGAATCTGACCGGACACGGGTTAGAGCTCAATGTCGAGCCTACCAAGTGGCGATAGCGACGGCGAAGAAGACTTTCTTCACCGCCTCTATTGCATCTGCGGAAAACAGCAGCAGGAGACTCTTTCAGGTGGTTCGCAATTTAGCGGAACCACCTGCTCCATCAGGGCCCAGTAGGGGCAACATGATCTCCTGCAATGACTTTGCAAAGTTTTTTGCAGATAAAGTCGCTCAGATTTGATAAGAGGTAGACTCCACCGTGGGAGCAGGGCCGGGGCGGGAAAGTGCTAAAGTCCTGTCTAGTCAAGTTGTGTGGGATCAATTTCAATCTGTTACCCCCGAGGATGTGGACAGGCTGCTTGGACGAGTGAAACCAACCACTTGTCTCCTTGATCCTTGCCCATCCTGGCTTATAAAAGCTAGCCGGGAAGGACTGGGCGATGGGCTTCGTGGGGTTGTGAATGCCTCCCTCCGTGAGGGAGCCTTCCCAGACTCGCTGAAAGAGGCAGTTATTAAACCGCTTCTTAAAAAACCATCTTTAGATGCGGCCACGATAGCCAACTATCGCCCAGTCTCAAATCTTCCATTCTTGGGCAAGGTGATTGAGTGAGTGGTTGCTGAACAACTCCAGGCACGCCTGGAAGAAGCGGACCATTTGAATCCCTTCCAGTCGGGATTCAGGCCTCATCATGGGACTGAAACTGCCTTGGTCGCACTGGTTGATGATCTCCGGCGGGCTAGGGACAAAGGTGAGAGCTGTTTCCTAGTTCTGCTGGATCTCTCAGCGGCATTTGATACCATCGACCATAACATCCTACTGGACCGTCTTGAGGGGCTGGGAGCTGGGGGCACTGTTATACAGTGGTTCCGCTCCTTCCTCCTGGGCCGTGTTCAGAAAGTGGTGGTGGGGGATGAGTGTTCAGACCGCTGGGCCCTCACTTGTGGGGTGCCTCAGGGTTCTGTCCTCTCCCCCATGCTTTTCAACATCTACATGAAGCTGCGGGGAGAGATCATCAGGGGATTTGGGCTGGGTGTTCATCAGTATGCGGATGATACCCAGCTCTACCTCTCTTTCAAATCAGAACCAGTGAAGGCAGTGAAGGTCCTGTGTGAGTGCCTGGAGGCGGTTGGAGGTTGGATGGCGGCTAACAGATTGAGTTTGAATCCTGACAAGACAGAAGTACTGTTTTTGGGGGACAGGAGGAGGGCAGGTGTGGAGGATTCCCTGGTCCTGAATGGGGTAACTGTGCCCCTGAAGGACCAGGTGCGCAGCCTGGGAGTCATTTTGGACTCACAGCTGTCCATGGAGGCACAGGTCAAATCTGTATCCAGGGCAGCTGTTTACCAGCTCCATCTGGTAGGCAGGCTGAGACCCTATCTGCCTGCGGACTGCCTTGCCAGAGTGGTGCATGCTCTGGTTATCTCCCGCTTGGATTACTGCAATGCGCTCTACATGGGGCTACCTTTGAAGGTGACCCGGAAACTACAACTAATCCAGAACGCGGCAGCTAGATTGGTGACTGGGAGCGGCCGCAGAGACCACATAACACCGTCTTGAAAGACCTACATTGCCTCCCAGTACGTTTCCGAGCACAATTCAAAGTGTTGGTGCTGACCTTTAAAGCCCTAAACGGCCTTGGTCCAGTATATCTGAAGGAGCGTCTCCACCCCCATCGTTCTACCCGGACACTGAGGTCCAGCACCGAGGGCCTTCTGGCGGTTCCCTCACTGCGAGAAGCCAAGTTACAGGGAACCAGGCAGAGGGCCTTCTCGGTAGTGGCACCCACCCTGTGAAACGCCCTCCCACCAGATGTCAAAGAGAACAACAACTACCAGGCTTTTAGAAGACATCTGAAGGCAGCCCTGTTTTGGGAAGCTTTTAATGTTTAATGTCTTATAGTATTTTAATATTCTTTTGGAAGCTGCCCAGAGTGGCTGGGGAAGCCCAGCCAGATGGGCGGGGTATAAATTATTATTATTATTAATTATTATTATTATTATTATTATTATATTTTTCTTCCCTAATTTGTTTACATAAAACTTCCAATGTTAATATGAAAATTAAGGGGGATAGTGGGCGACCTTGTCTGACCCCTTTTGTTTTGATTATATTGCTTCAATCCCTTTTGTATACTGTATACCAAAATCCATATGGTGTAATAGACCTTTCATTAATTTCCAGGATACCCTGTCGAAAGCTTTTTCTGCATCTATAGCCATTAAGACTGCCTTCTTTTCTCTTCTTAAGTCTAAATACGCTAATAAGTTTATAATGTTTCTAGTGTTGCTATAAATGTGCCTCCCGGGCAAAAAGCCAGCTTGGTCATTGTGTATCATCATCTGGAAGCCTTTTTTTGATCTTTCGGCTAAAATATTTGCATATAATTTATAATCGTTCTTTAGAAGTGCGATAGGCCTATAGTTGTTAATAAGTAGATTGTCCGTTCCCTGTTTTGGAATTAATGCAATAAGGCTGTCTTTCCAAGAATCCGGCATAGTTCCGTCTTTTAAGATGTTGTTCATGATACTTCTTAATTGGTCAGACAGTAAGTCCTCCATTTTTTTATAATATATTGCCGGTAGGCCGTCTGGCCCTGCTGGCTTTCCAATCTTTGCTTCCTTAATTGCTCTTTGAATTTCGTACGATGTAATAGGGGCATTCAACAGTTCTTTTTGTTCTTTAGTAAGTTTCGGAAGACAGTTCTGTTCTTTTTTATATATATATATAATGCATTTTTATTGAAGTTATACACAAAAAACAGATATATATGAAAATACAGAGAAAAAATTACAAAGAAAAAAAAGAGAAAAAAAACAAAAACAAAAACCACACATCCGAAAAAAGAAAGACACACAATCTGAACTTCCCTCCATCCTTTTGATAAGTATCAAATATCTCCTTCCATTACGTATTTGATTTTCAATCTATAGTCTTAAATTCACTCGCTGGTCGTATTGTTCTAACCCCGTCAATTCACTTTAAGCATTTATTCCAATATATTTCCAAAATTTACTCCAATTTTTCAGAAATTTCTGTTCATCCTGATCTCTTATTTTACCTGTTAGTTTGTCAAGCTCAGCATAGTTTACCATTCTAATCTGCCAGTCCTTTATGTTGGGGATGGTTTCCACTTTCCAATATTGTGCCAACATAATTCTCGCTGCTGTGGTGGCGTAGAGGAATATCGTCCTATCTTCCTTTTTAATTTCTTTATCCATCATTCCCAACAGGAAGGCTTCAGGCCTCTTGGGAAAGGTATACTTAAATATTTTTTTAAGTTCATTATAAATTAATTCCCAAAAGCCTTTCACCTTTTTACATGTCCACCATAAATGATATAGGTCACCCTCCACCTCACCACATTTCCAGCATCTCTTATCCTTTAATCTATACATTTTGGCCAATTTCACAGGGGTATGGTACCATCTATATAGCATCTTCCAGATATTTTCTCTCAATGCCATACATGCTGTGAACTTTATGTTACAATTCCAAACTTCTAGTTCTGTTCTAAATGTTCTTTAACTTCTTCTGTTGTTTCATTTCCTTCCTTATAGATTTCTCTAAAGAATTCGAGAAATCGTTTCTCTATTTCTTTAGGGTTGTTTATTATTTTGCCTTTGCACTTAACTCTATTTATAAGCCTTTCTGCCTCTCTCTTCTTTAATTGCCATGCTAATAACCAGGCTCAGGTTCTGTTTCAGGCTGTGTCTCTGTTTCAGGCTCTGGCGCTGTATCAAACACTGTTGCAGACTCAGGCTGTGGCACTATGGCTGTAGCTGTAGCTGTGGCTCTGGTTCTGTTTCAGGCTCTGGCACTGTATCAAGCACTGTTTCAGGCTCAGGCTCAGGCTTCTCCTCTTTATTAGGCTTTGTGTCAGTTTTTGGCTCTAGCACTTATTCTAGCTCTATTTCAGGCTCGGCCTGTGTCTCAGCCTTTGTCTCTGTTTCACGCTGTTTCAAGCCCTGTATCTGCCTCTGCCTCTGTTTCAGACTCTGGCACTCTATCAAGCACTGTTTCTGGCTCTAGCTCTCTTTCAGGCTCTGGTTCTGAATTAGGGTTTTGTTCTGGCTCTGGCTGTGTCTCTGGATCTGGCTGTGCCTCTGCTTCAGGCTCCTATGCTGTATCAAGCACTGTATCAGGCTCTGCCTCTCCCTCTGCCCCTGGCTACGTTTAAGCGTCAGGCTCAGTTTCAGACAGTGTCTCTGTTTCAGGATCCAGCACTCTACCAAGCACTATTTCAGACTCAGGCTGTGGATCTCGGCTGTGGCTCTAGGCTCCGTCTGTGGCTCTGTCTGTGGCTCTGGCTCTCTTTCAGGGTCTGGTTCTGAATGAAGATCTGGTTCTGACTCTGATTCAGGGTCTCATGTTGGCTCTTACTCTGCCTCTGACCCAGCTATGTTTCAGGGTCTGGCTCTCTTTCAGGCTCTGGTTCTGAATTAGGGTTTTGTTCTGGCTCTGGCTGTGGCTGTGGCTCTGGTTCCAGCTCCGGCACTGTATCAAGTACTGTTGCAGACTCAGGCTGTGGCTCTAGGCTGTGGCTGCAGTTATGTTTTGCGCTCTGGCCCTGTATCAAGCCCTATTTCTGGCTCTGGCTCTGGCTCTGATTCATGTTCTCCCTCTGACTCTGATTCAGGGTTTCGCTCTGGCTCTGGCTCTGGCACTCTATCAAGGACTGTTTCAGACTCAGGCTGCGGCTGTGGCTCTGCCTCTGTTTCAGGCTCAGGCTCTCTTTGAGGCTGTGTCTCTGTTTCAGGCTCAGGCACTGTATCAAGTACTGTTGCAGACTCAGGCTGTGGCTCTAGGCTGTGGCTGTTGCTCTGGTTTGGGCTGTGGCTCTTTTTCAGGCTCTGGTTCTGAATGAGGGCTTGGTTATGGCACTGATTCAGGGTCTTGCTCTGTCTCTGGCTGTGTCTCTGTTGCACCTCAAACGGTGGTTTGTTGCTGTTGTTGTTGTTGTTGTTGTTTGTATTTTCTTTCTGGGGTGGGACAAATGTTCAGTTCAGGCGGGGTTTATTTTAAGTTTAGCATAATTGTTTCTTGCTTTGTTTTTCTTTTACTATTTTTTTAGGTTATTGTATAGTTTGTATTTTGCATTTTAAGGGGAAAGGGTCAGGGCTGCCTGGGAGGGGGCCTCAGCCAACAGAATGGCTGGGGCAAGTTCCCTACGGGGGTGTGTGTGTATTGGAACACCCAATCTCTTTTATCGTGGGTGGGAGGAGCAGTTGCGCTAAGACCAGACCACGTCTTTACCGAAGATCTGGTTCTGACTCTGATTCTGATTCTCTGATTCTGGCACTCTATCAAGGGCTGTTTCAGACTCAGGCTGTGGCTGTGGCTCTGGTTCTGGCTCTGGCTCTTTCTCAGGCTCTGGTTCTGAATGAGGGCTTGGTTCTGGCACTGATTCAGGGTCTCGCTCTGGCTCTGACACTCTATCAAGGACTCTTTCAGACTTAGGCTGTGGCTGTGGCTGTGGCTCTGTTTCCATTCTTACAATTCTTACATTCTGAAAACATAATAAATCCTTAATTGTTGTCCACCTCCTTTTAGTTCCTTTATCACTCGAATGCTAGCACGGAGTCAAAACTATGGGAGTTGGAACTTAAGAGGTTAAGTTGCTCCCATGATGCCTCATCATTCTGACGTCAGTTTTCGAAGCTGGGAGGAGATTGGAAGGAGTTTGCCATTCTCACTCTATGCTGTGAGGGGAAAAGAGCAGTCCTATAATGGCTGCAAGCAGCCCTGGTTTTTCCGGAGATTTGTTGGAATAAACAGCTGTAAATAGACAAACCGGTGCTGTGTGTGTTTGTCTGGAAGCTAAGCCAAACTACGTGACAGTTTTACACCGCTGTGTGAAACTCTGCCGAGACGTGACTGAGAGCTGCGCAAGAGGAAGTGTGCCGGGCGGCCATAAATCGCTAATTGGAGTCGCAAATCAATTAGCGGGGACCGCGGCTGACCAACAAAGTTCAAGAGGTTATGGGTAACCTTAATCATCGATCGTAAACCTGTCACGAGAGGCTGCCGGGAGCTTTGAAATCTGCGGTGTCGAGCAGAGAAGCACGGCAGGAGGCGGAAGAAAGCAAGCAAGCAAGCTGAAAGACGCAGAAAGTGCCTGTGTTGCTGAGAGCTGAGAGCAGCAAGGCATCGTTTCTCCAGGGACAGAAGCCAGAGGAGCTGGTGTTTTTGTAAGTACAGCTTGGGGCCCCCTTGGGAGAACGGAAGGAGATGGCGGACGGACATGATTCATTCTCCGTGCCTTTTGAAAAGTTAAACGGCCAGAATTGGGCGGAATGGAGCAGAAAGCTGAAGGCCTGGCTGGTAGCTAAGGGTCTTTGGGAGGCGGTCTTAAGGCCTCCACTGCCTCAACCAGCCGCCGGAGCTGCAGCTGCAGTAATTGCAGATGCACATGCTTCGCAGAGGAAAAATCAGAAAGCCCTGGGAGCTATAGTGCTCAGTTTGGAGGGTTCAGAGTTGCCCCATGTGGAGGGGTTGGAAACTGCGCATGAAGCTTATGCTGCTCTTGAAAGAGTGCACCACAGGACCACGGCTGGTGCAAAAATCCACACCACCAGGCGTTTGTTTGAGATGAAGCTGCGTCCAGGTGGGGACATAAGACAGCATGTTACAGAGATGCTCTCTGTGTTTAATGAACTGCGGCTGTTGCAGGTGAACTTTACAGATGAATTGAAGGTTTATATTTTGCTAAGCTCTCTGGACAAAAGTTATGACAATCTATGTCTAACTTTGGAGTCTATGAGTCCGCAGGATCTGACTCTGGCGTACGTCACAGGACGCTTGGCCGACGAACAGGAAAGGCGCATCAGGGAGAGCAAGTCTGGCGCAGGGAGCTCCACCTGGAAAAAGGGGGGGCAGGCCAGATGAGAGCTTTGTTCAGGCTTTTTCCACTCGTCGGTGCTACGTGTGTGGATCCCACAGTCATTTCAAAAGAGACTGCCCACAGAGAGCGAGGGCAGCTGCACAGGAAGGCTTCAAGGACACCTCTCATGGGAATCAGGCGGGTTTCCATGGCAACCGGTCTGGAAAAACAACCAGGCGTGGGACTGAGGCTGGTGGACGTGCCAAGTGCCAGGAAGAGACTTATCAGATCACGGCTAGTCTAGCGTTGGCTGAAGACAGCTGTGGGACAGAGCTAAGTTTTGTTATTGACTCTGCAGCTAATTGCAATTTGATTCCAGAGACACCTGCTGTCGAAATGTGGAATTGCAGGGCAATTCCGGCCGGGAAAACTGTACTGTTTGCAAATGGACAGAAAAAATATGTGACTAACGTTACAAATCTCTTTATGTCTATTTTACAGGAAACGTTGGAGTGTTGTACTGTTCCTGGGATGCACCACTGTCTTTTATCTGTGCCTTATTTACTGAAAAAGGGATTTAAGGTTTCTTTTGAGGATGATGTCTGCACAATCTCCAAAGGAGGGAGGATGCTTGCCAAGGTTAAAAAGGGGCAGAATGATCTTTTCATTCTTAAAACGTCTCTGGAGGGTGATGGGAAGGTTGAGAAAGCACAAGCACTGCGTGCTACAATTCCCAATCATGATTCATGTGTCCATGCTTGGCATGCTAGGACGGCTCATGGTTCTCTAGAAGAACTACAGGTGCTGCCAGAGGTTTCTAAAGGTTGTAATATCACGGATTGTGGATTTACTGTGAATTGTGAAACTTGCAAACTGGCAAAGGTAAAAGGATGCAGTTATCCAAAAGTAGATAGGGTAACCGAAAAACCTTTTGAGCTGGTTCACATAGATCTGTGGAGTCCTGTAAAGGAACCAAGTCTGGGAGGGTCAAGGTTTCTGCTCACGATGCAGGATAATTTTACGCAGAATTCCTGGACTCATGGTCTCAAATCCAAGGATGATGCAGCACAGCTGATCAAAGGGTGGATTGAGGGGGTGGAACAAAGGTTTGCCACCAAAGTGCAAGCTGTCACAAGTGACAGAGGTGCTCAATTTACAGGTTCTGCTTTGCAGAAGTTCTTTCGCAAGAAAGGGATACGTCACACAGTGACTTCACCCAATCAGAGGGGAGTGTCAGAGCTCAAGTGTCAGGCTCTGGTTAAAACTGCACAGGTGTTGCTGAAAGATTCTGGGTTACCTCCAAAGTTTTGGCTGGAGGCAATCAGGTATGTGAGCTTCACCTGGAATCGTACCTACAATTCAGTGGTAGGTGACACACCGTTTAGGTTGTTACATGGCAGGAAACCCCAGATTCATTTTTTGCGTATGTTTGGGTCAGGTGCGTCTGTGCCAGTACCTGCTGCTTTGCAGGGGCCAGATGGATCCAAGTTCCGGAAAATGATCTTCTGCGGGTATGAGCCAGAAGCACGTGCATGGAGGTTCGCATTTCCATCAGGTGATCAGAGTAAGTTACTGATCAGTAAACACGCTGAGTTCTATGAGCAGGATAAAAAGTCACAAACTGCTGTCATGCGTGATGTGCTCTCAGAATGTCTTTCTGATTCAGAACAGGAAAATTCTGAGGGGGAGGAAGGAGAGGCTGAGTCTGATGATGACGATCAGGTTACTGACCAAAGTCAGGAACAGGAGGAGGTATCGGTAGTTTCTCCACAAGATGTTAGGAGAACACCCAAAAGCGAGCCCAGTTCTCCTGTGAGTGTAATGGAGAGGATTCGAAAACGTGTTAAATCAGAGGGGGAATCCCGTGATGCTGAGGACACACCTGCTGGTGCTGGGGAAGCATCTGAGTTTGTGCCCAGAAGGTCTAGTCGCACAACAAAGGGCGTCCCACCTGAAAGATACCAGGCAACGTGTGCGTGGGCAAAATTCGCACAGTGTGATTCTGGGAGTGTTGAAGGGGTTCAACAGGTGCCTGGAAAAGATGCCGGGAAGGGGCACAAGGCAAAGGGAAAGGTGTTGAGCTCAAAAAAGGTCTTGTCAGAATGTGTGGCAGAGGGGGTATGGGAGTTGGAACTTAAGAGGTTAAGTTGCTCCCATGATGCCTCAGCATTCTGACGTCAGTTTTCGAAGCTGGGAGGAGATTGGGAGGAGTTTGCCATTCTCACTCTATGCTGTGAGGGGAAAAGAGCAGTCCTATAATGGCCGCAAGCAGCCCTGGTTTTTCCGGAGATTTGTTGGAATAAACAGCTGTAAATAGACAAACCGGTGCTGTGTGTGTTTGTCTGGAAGCTAAGCCAAACTACGTGACAGTTTTACACCGCTGTGTGAAACTCTGCCGAGACGTGACTGAGAGCTGCGCAAGAGGAAGTGTGCCGGGCGGCCATAAATCGCTAATTGGAGTCGCAAATCAATTAGCGGGGACCGCGGCTGACCAACAAAGTTCAAGAAAAACTATTATTGTATTTTTGAACATATCTTGTATAACCATGCCATTTTTCTGCAAATTTTTGCTTTGAGATTCCTCTGAGTTTGCTAGTCAATTGAGCCGTCTCCACCAATTCCTGTAATTTGATTTGCCAATCTGTTATTTTTTGAGCCTCGTGATCTTTCCATCCCTTGGCCACAAGTATACGAGCTGCTGTGGTTGCATACAAGAATACCTCTCTTAGATTTTTTGGGATCTCTTTATCTGAAATACTTCATAGAAATGCCTCTGTTTTTTTCGTAAAAGTTATCTCCATCATCTTTTTTAATTCATCGTATATTCTCCCCCCCAAAAAAAAATCTTAATCTTTTCACACGTCCACCACATGTGGCTCATGTCACCGTTATTTCCTCCACATCTCCAACAAGCATTCACCAATTTTTTATACATTCTTGATCATCTGGAAGGAGTGAGGTACCACCTATGAGCCATTTTCATCATGTTCTCTCTTATATTATAGCTGGCTGTAAATTTCAAATTTACATTCCACCAGTTTCCCCCATCTTTTAGCATAATTGGACGGCCCACATCTTGGGCCCACTTCATCATTGAAGCCTTAACCTCCTCATCCATTACTTCGTAGTCTAAAAGAAGTCTAAACATTTTTGCGATTATTTTGGTTTTACTATTCAGTAGTTCTCTTTCAAATCTTGAAGGCTCCTTTTTAAAACCTATCTGCTTATCCTGTCTGAACACTTCATTCACCTGGAAGTAATCTAGCCAAGTAGAAAAGTGATCTTTTATTTTTTCATAACTTATCAATATTAGTTGACCCTCCTCCTCCCCCCTTAATATTGTGTTATACGTTATCCAGTTCTCTTTGATGTTGTTGCTTTTTTTAACAGCGATTGCTTCTAGTGGAGAGTTCCATCTTGGGGTTTTCTGTTCCAAATATCTTTTGTATTTTCCCCATACCTTATATATAGCATTTCTTATTATATAATTTGAAAAACTCCTATGCGTCTTTATTTTCCCATAATTAAGATAGCCATGCCACCCAAAACGGGTGTCATTACCTTCTATGTGGGAGAGATAGCCACGGTAAAGGCTTGTAATATTGCAGGGTGCCCCCTGACCTCGGCTGACCAGTACTCTGAGCTTTACAATGTATTGGAATGCATTGACCTTATAAGGAGTTATGTTCCCCCCTCTGGGCAGTGTAACCCTATATCGTTTGTGGGTGGGTTAAAGCCAGGACCGGATGTAGGTAACGTGAGACATTGGAATGCAGCCATGCGGCTGGAGAGGACAAAAGGGTAATAAACGGACTGGAGGAGGAGGAGAAGTCTGATATGAGCTGCCCTCCGTCCATGAAAATATTGCTGCCTTTGTGTGTGTTTTTCTATGCCTTGCACCCCAAAATGACGGCTGGCTTCCGTCAATTGGTTCCCACAAGTGGTGCCCCGTGTGAGGCAACTTAAAGAAAAGAGGCAAAAATTAAAGCAAACAGTCTGAGGCAGACTAAGAGGATTTTAAAAGAAACCGTGAGAGGTTTTTCTATCCAAGCAGTGGATATCATTGGCTCACCACGCCCGGCAAGGGTTGCACAGCGCTGAAGAATCTAAGGATCCCTGGTGAGTCCGATCCCTTCTATTATATTGATTTTTGAAAAATGGGCAGCTCTTTGACTACTCCACAACAGAAGTTTTTAAAAGACTTAAAATTTCTCCTCTCCTCCAACAAATTGGAAGTTCCAGAGGGTGATTTGATACAGCTTATTCTGGCTATTGATGAACATTGTCCTTGGTTTCCTTTGAATGGAACATGTGAATTAAAACTTTGAGACAAGATTGGTGAACATTTTCATGGGCTCCCCAGCATCAGTACTTGGATTTTAAATGCATGGTGCAAGGTTCATTACGCCATGGGCTCCTTATCGCCAAAAAATATCTCCATGGCTGCATTGCCAAAACAACCTCCAGCTTCCTTAATCCAGCCTGCTGTGTTAGAGTCTGCTGTGTTAGAGTCTGTTCCAATCCTTGCCCTGCCAGCAGCTCCAGACCCCAAACCTCCGGACTACAGTTCCTCACCAGAGGACCCAATCCTGCAAAAATACCGTGGTCTGGCTGGCTATAATCCTAATCTTTCAGAGGCAGACCCAGCTACCCCTTTTCAACGTGCAGTCCTTGCCTGTTCCTTAATTCAGGATACTATGGCATTCCCTGTTATTGTGCCCCCTGCTGGTGCTCCAGCAGGAACTCAAGCCCAGCAGCAACCTTTTGACTTTAAAATCTTGAAAGAGCTCCAATTGTCAGTAAGGACAAATGGACTTCAAGCCCTATTTACACAGGCTCTTTTGGAAACCACATTAGCCCAGCCTTTGGTTCCAGATGACATCAAGCTTTTGGCTCGTACAGTGTTACCCCCATCAGCAGGTGTTTTGTTTGCCCACGAATGGGAAACTGCCTGCCGTGTTTATGACCAAGCCTTGTTTCAACAAATCAGGGGGAATAATCCAAATATTACCCTCGCAGACGTCATGGATGCCTTGATGGGGCGTGGCCCTTTCGCTCAGGCTTCAGCACAAGCCACACTGCTGCAGATCTTATTGAAGGATACTGCTCTTGCTGCTAAACAAGCAATGAGAAAAATCCCAGAACCCACCAGTATTCAATCAAGGTGCAGTTCAATCAGGCAAGAGGCTAGAGAATCATATTCTTCCTTTATGGACAGGCTGCTTACAGCAGTGAGTCGTCAAATTGAAAATCCTGAAGCCAAACAAATAATTATCAAACAATTGGCCTTTGAAAATGCCAATGAGGAAAATGCCAATCCTGCCACAGACACAGCAGCCATGCTTCGCATTTGTCAGTCCGTAGATACAGCCACCCACAAGATTCATTTGCTGGCAGCTGCGCTCAATGAAAACCAGCCTGTAGCCACCGATACAACTTGCTTCCAGTGTGGCAAACCAGGATCACCGATACCTCAGTGTGGGTAGAACGGTGGCCTCCACCAAAAGAAAAATCCGCAGCAATGGCACCATCTTGTTTCTGAACAGCTTATTTCTGAACAATTGACTTTCGGCCACATTGAACCATCTTCATCCCACTGGCTCCAGCAGACAGGGAACAGTTTGCTTTTACATTGCCAGTATATCACAATTCGCAGCCCACCAAGCGACATCAGTGGGTTGTCCTGCCTCAAGGCATGCGGAACTCCCCTACACTTTGTCAACATTTTGTGAGTGAAGCATTGAAACCTTTCTGCATGTGCCACCTAGAGGTGCTGCACACAAGCTGCATCTGGCAGTGTTTGCTACAATGTTGTTGCCAACAGGAATTTTATATGCTCAGGCGGAACAAGAAGAAGACTATCTGCATTATAGAATGGCTACATCTACCGCACACCCCACCAAAAAACATTTATTCCATAATTGAATCCACATCAGACATTGTTATCAAAGGACGTTCACGAGCAATAGCTTTAAGCGGTTATGATGTTGCATCAATATATCTTCCCTTCTCACAGACTGAACAGCAGCATTTATTCATAACTAATGCTGCCGTGCAAATTGCTTTGGCAGATTTTATAGGTGTCATCATTTTTAACCCTCCAAAGGATGACCGTTTGACATTTCTGACACAGGTCACCTATGTTTTGGCTACCCCCTTGTCTCTCACACCTCTCCCCTCTGCACTGACCCTTTTCACGGATGGAACAAGAAGTAGGGGAGTAGTGACGTGGGAGGAGGGAGGAAAATGGAATTGTTTATTTGCCCCTCCACAGTCTTCTGCTCAGCGAGCTGAGCTAGCAGCTCTGATTCTTGCGTTTCAATCCTTTCCTACTCAACCTTTCAATCTTATTGTGGATACTCAGTATGTATATCACCTTTTTGCTATTTTACCATTATCTATATAACTCCTTCCTTGGATTCTGACTTGTTTTCCTTGTTTCTTACCCTTCAGGCCTTACTTCAGCACAGAGAGTTCCCTTATTATGTTGCACATCTTCGCTCCCACATATTGCACCCAGGGTATTTAGCAGAGGGCAATGCAAGAGCAGATGCAGCATTGAAGAACATTTCTGCCTTTTCTCTCTTTTCTGATCCTATACTATGTCATAACACCTTTCACCTTCCTGCGAAAGCATTGGCGAAGCAGTTTTCTATTCCCTTGGCCCAAGCAAGGGATATAGTTTCCCAGTGTGCTTCCTGTTCTAAATCTCAGCTGGCCATTCCTTTTGATGCTGTCAATCCTACGGGCATGTCTGCATTGGCGTGTTGGCAGGTGGATGTCACACACACACCTGTGTTGGCTCCACTCTCCAAGGTTCACCTCACGGTGGACACCCACTCTGGATTCATATGGGCCACGCCCATGAGAGGGGAAACAGCTCGGCATGTCATTCAGCACACTATCCGCTGTTTCTCAGTCATGGGTAAACCTGCACGTATCAAAACTGATAATGGTCCAGCTTATATTTCTAAAGCATTTTCAGAATTTTGTATGTTGTGGAATGGCATACCCTTTAACTCCACAGGTCAAGCTATAGTGGAAAGGGAACACCTGACGTTCAAAACCCTATTGCTTAAACAGCTTGGCGGCCGAAGCATACCAACAGCAGATATCCCTTTGGCTGTTCACCAAGTTCTTTTTGTACTTAACCATTTTTTATATCCACATCTTAGGACCCATACCCCCGCTGAATTGCATTTTAGGAAGGAGGAGGCACTCCCCCGCCCCTTGGTGGTGTACCGACGCTTGCCTGACCCCGCGTGGCATGGACCTGTCCCGCTGATCACGTGGGGATGAGGGTACGCGGCAGTGGACGTCGAGGACAAGCCTTTGTGGGTTCCAGCTCGATGCGTGCGGCCATGGTGAGCCTCTTTAACCGCGGATGCGCCTTCCTAACCATTTGCCTTGCCATCCTTTGCTGCACCATTATACAAGGAAGAGAAGCAGACGACCCAATACAGTTGAAACCACCATATTTCACCTTATCGGCTGGCAAGCAGCTGTCATCAGAATCCTACTCTGGCTGGCAGTATCCACGGCTCAGCCACTTTCGAACTAGAAGAACAGTGTTGTTGAATAAGACTTTTAGGGTAGAAAATTATCATAAGATATGGAGGAATAATATTTTTGTACAAGATATGATTATGTTTACCAGTTTATTGAATGCTTCTAGATGCTGGCTGTGTATGCACATGCCCCCCTTTGCCAGTCATTCAGGCATAATGCTTCATGGCGTGCCTGTCAATGGATCTTTTCAATTTACTAATATTATATCCCCTAAGCAAACTTTTTGGCCTCCAGTACAATTGACCCTCCATGAGCCTGCCCCCATTTATTTCCAAATTAAGGAGGGGAAAGAATCATGGGGCATATATCCAAACTGTCAATATACATCGAAATTCATGTTTAATAGCTCTTGTTCTCTTACAGGAACATACAGTGACCAATATCAGTGCTATAGAAGTGACACCAGTGCATGGCTAATAAACTAGAAAGGAAGCTACCATGCAGCTTGGAATCAGAATTCTTATATTCTTGGCTTCCGGATGGAAGTTGGCTTCGACATTTATTGATTTTAGTGATCATTATAGTAGTTATTTGCATTATTTTGTGTTGCTGTATACAATGTATTCTTTCTATAATCTCTATATGTAATGCATGGTTCTCCAGTCCGCGGCCCGCTTCCGGTCTCACAAGAGTCGCCTATCGCTCTCGATATAACCGTATTGGTACTGATTAATTAAATAAAGAAAGAGGGCATGTGGGAGAGATAGCCACGGTAAAGGCTTGTAATATTGCAGGGTGCCCCCTGACCTCGGCTGACCAGCACTCTGAGCTTTACAATGTATTGGAATGCATTGACCTTATAAGGAGTTATGTTCCCCCCCTCTGGGCAGTGTAACCCTATATCGTTTGTGGGTGGGTTAAAGCCAGGACTGGATGTAGGTAACGTGAGACATTGGAATGCAGCCATGCGGCTGGAGAGGACAAAAGGGTAATAAACGGACTGGAGGAGGAGGAGAAGTCTGATATGAGCTGCCCTCCGTCCATGAAAATATTGCTGCCTTTGTGTGTGTTTTTCTATGCCTTGCACCCCAAAATGACGGCTGGCTTCCCTCATTTGGTTCCCACACTTCTAGATCTAAAATATCCCAATTTTTTAATAAATACCAATCTTTCAACCAGAGAAGACATGAGGCTTCGTAATATAGCTTCAAATCCGGTAACCCGTAGCCACCTCTTTCTACAGTATCTATTAATATCTTATGCTTTACTCTTGGTCTTTTACCCTTCCACAAAATTTAGAAATTTCTTTTTGCCTCTTGTTGATACTGCTGGTCTTTCCTGTAATTGGAATCGTTTGGAATAGAAAGAGTAGCTTCGGTAAAACTATCATTTTAATTACCGAAATGCGGCCCAGGAATGATAAATTTAACCTTGTCCATGTCTCCAACTGTCTTTTGATATCTTTCCAACAATTGGTATAATTATCTTCATATAAGTTAATATTCTTTGGTGTTATCCATAATCCTAAATACTTGATTTTGGGGTAGATTTTAATGTGTATTATTTGTTCTAATTCTGCTTTTTCATCTGGCGACATATTTTTAACTAATAGTTTTGTCTTGTTTAAATTCATTTTGAACCCTGCAACTTTACCGTAGCCATATATTATTTCCAACGCCTTTCTGAAACTCTGTTTTGGTTGCTCTGTAGTTATAATTAAATCGTCAGCAAATGCCCTCATTTTGTAACTTCTATTTCCCAGCATAATCCCTTTTATTTCTTTTTCTTCCCTAATTTGTTTACATAAAACTTCCAATGTTAATATGAAAATTAAGGGGGATAGTGGGCGACCTTGTCTGACCCCTTTACTGATTTCACACTCCTGTGATAAATTTCCACTGATTATGATTTTAGCTTTTTTTTTATCATATTGCTTCAATCCCTTTTATATACTGTATACCAAAATCCATATGGTGTAATAGACCTTTCATAAATTTCCAGGATACCCTGTCGAAAGCTTTTTCTGCATCTATAGCCATTAAGACTGCCTTCTTTCCTATTCTTAAGTCTAAATACGCTAATAAGTTTATAATGTTTCTAGTGTTGCTTGCTATAAATGTGCCTCCCGGGCAAAAAGCCAGCTTGGTCATTGTGTATCATCATCTGGAAGCCTTTTTTTGATCTTTCGGCTAAAATATTTGCCAGAGCAGAGTGGGGGGGAAGAGGCGCAGGTGTCAGGTCCAGCTAGCCCCCCCGAAGGGGGAAGCAGTGACAGAAGCAGTGAAGCAGTCAGGAGGAAGGTTACCGGCTGGGCGCGCGCGCCAAGTTCAAATGTACAGGCGCGCGGGAAAGCAGAAAGCCCGGATCGGGAACCAGGTCCTAAAGCCCGCCGGAGGCAGGGGGAAGACTCAGGAGATTCAGCGTCAGAAGAGTCTAGGAAGGGAGAAACCCCAGCTGACAAGCGGACCCAGCGGAGGAAAGAACAGAGGAAGAGGTGGAGCAAGGCTCGGGTCTTAAACTGGTGTATGGGGGGCGGAGACTCAGACGGAGCTTCAGCGGTCTAGAGTTTCAGACGTAGAGCTGCACGCTGCTGATATGAAAGACAAACTGAACTTCAATAAAGACTTTTGTATATAACAACGAAGTGGCGTTGGTCCTTTGTGAGCTGGGACCTAGGGCAGTTCTGACAGTAAGCTCCGTCTCACAAAAATTTTTTTTTGAGAGCTCACGAAGATAGAAAAGGCTGACTACCGAGGAGAAAGTGAGGGAACTGCAAGACGCAGTCACACGGCTTTACGCAGAAGTCGAAACCTCCAGAAAGAGGGAAGCGGAAGCAGAAGCGCACTGCCGAGATCTGCAAGCCATGTGGGAACGTTTGGGCACGGAAGGGCTGCCGGGAACCAAGCAGGAGGGAGTTGGCCTCGGGAAGCGGGGGGGGCAGCATGGTAGCCCATTTCAACGGGGACCTGCAGCAGTATCCTAACTTCAGAGCGGACATAGTTTACGCGCTCAATTTGCTTCGGAAAGACTTTAGAGATGAGGGGGAGAAAGTAGGATTCATAATCACTCATCTGCATGGGGACGCTAAATCGTGGCTGCGCACTTTATGGCGCGACGATGATCCCGCCCTCCGGGATTCAAAAGCATTTATTGCGGCTATGGACTCTTGTTTTACATCTACTGTGGATGTGGCCAGGAGGGAAATGCACGGGTTGCGGCAAGGCAAAGCCTCGGTGCGCCAGTATCACTCCCGCTTTTTTGCGCTGGTTAATGTGCTGGGCTGGGAGAAGGAATCAGCTGCCGTCCGGGATCTGTTCTGGGAGGGGCTCAATGCGGCCATGAAAGATGAGCTGGCAAGGGGGGAGAGACCCAACAGCACCACAGCAGTTGTCCAGAGAGCGCTGGCGGTGGGGGTGCGCCTGGAGGAACGCCCATGGAGCAGGGATGACAGACGGGTAGCACGCACGCCGGCCAGAACAACTCCCTTCCTGCCCGGAGAGACGGGACGCGCACAATCCACGCCTCCACTGGGGGGGGGGAAGAGCCAATGGAGATAGGTGGTGCCAAGGCTCAGACAGCAACCAGAGCCCTAACACCAGGAGCAGTCAAGACGAAGGCTCCTAGAGGGAGCAGGAAGTGTTACATCTGCGACAGTGCACAGCACATGGCCAAAGAGTGTCCCCAGAGGATCCAGAAGCACACTGCAGCCTCAGCAACAGTAAGAGGAGCAGTGCAGCAGGGGGAACAGCTGCAGGGAAACGACGAAGCCTGGCTGGAGGCAGAGGCACTGGGGCCCAGCCAGGCGAGTCAGTGAAGCAGTCCCCAGAGATTTTGCAACCCACAGACCCCCTCCCACCCAAGCCAGTGGTGCAACTCACCGCATCACTCCAGCTGCCAAATGGATTCACCCTGGAAGTCCCTATTACCATTGACTCTGGTAGTAACGCAGACTTTGTGGGGGTGGAGTTCATCAAGCAACATCGCATAGCGCTCCTCCCAGCCACGATGCCCCTAAACGTCGTCACGGTCAATGGCAGAGAGCTACTGGGAGGACAGGTGGTACAACAAACACCGCCTATGGTGCTGCAAATTGGAAATCACCGCGAAGTCATCAGCTTCAACGTCACCCACCTGTCCGACACGCCCATAGTGTTGGGCATGAGCTGGCTAGATAGGCACAGCCCGGCATTGGCATGGTACCAGCAGCAATTGACCTTCTGCTCCTCCTACTGCGCAGAACACTGCATCCGGCCCAGCCAGGAGGAGAAGGGGCTAGGGGAGGAACCACAGCTACACCTAGGCATGGTGCAAGCGGTACCCAACAAGTACAATAATAATAATAATAATAATAATAATAATTTATTATTTATACCCCGCCCATCTGGCTGGGCCTCCCCAGCCACTCTGGGCGGCTTCCATAAAAACCAAAAATACAATAAAATATCACACGTTAAAAACTTCCCTGAACAGGGCTGCCTTAAGATGTCTCCTGAATGTCAGATAGTTGTTTATCACTTTGACATCTGCTGGAAGGGCGTTCCACAGGGCGGGCGCCACTACCGAGAAGGCCCTCTGCCTGGTTCCCTGTAGCTTTGCTTCTCGCAATGAGGGAACCGCCAGAAGGCCCTCGGCGCTGGACCTCAGCATCCGGGCAGAATGATGGGGGTGGAGACGCTCCTTCAGGTATACTGGACCGAGGCCGTTTAGGGCTTTAAAGGTCAGCACCAACACTTTGAATTGTGCTCGGAAACGTACTGGGAGCCAATGCAGGTCTTTCAAGACCGGTGTTATATGGTCTCGGCGGCCGCTCCCAGTCACCAGTCTAGCTGCCGCATTCTGGATTAGTTGTAGTTTCCGAGTCACCTTCAAAGGTAGCCCCACGTAGAGTGCATTGCAGTAGTCCAAGCGGGAGATAACCAGAGCATGCACCACTCTGGCGAGACAGTCCGCAGGCAGATAGGGTCTCAGCCTACGTACCAGATGGAGCTGGTAAACAGCTGCCCTGGACACAGATTTGACCTGCGCCTCCATGGACAGTTGTGAGTCCAAAATGACTCCCAGGCTGCGCACCTGGTCCTTCAGGGGCACAATTACCCCATTCAGGACCAGGGAATCCTCCACACCTGCCCGCCTCCTGTCCCCCAAAAACAGTACTTCTGTCTTGTCAGGATTCAACCTCAATCTGTTAGCCGCCATCCATCCTCCAACCGCCTCCAGACACTCACACAGGACCTTCACCGCCTTCACTGGTTCTGATTCAAAAGAGAGGTAGGGCTGGGTATCATCCGCATACTGATGAACACCCAGCCCAAACCTCCTGATGATCTCTCCCAGCGGCCGCATGTAGATGTTGAAAAGCATGGGGGAGAGGACAGAACCCCGAGGCACCCCACAAGTGAGAGCCCAGGGGTCTGAACACTCATCCCCCACCACCACTTTCTGAACACGGCCCAGGAGGAAGGAGCGGAACCACTGTATAATAGTGCCCCCAGCTCCCAGCCCCTCAAGACGGTCCAGAAGGATGCTATGGTCGATGGTATCGAACGCCGCTGAGAGATCCAGCAGAACTAGGAAACAGCTCTCACCTTTGTCCCTAGCCCGCCGGAGATCATCAACCAGTGCGACCAAGGCAGTTTCAGTCCCATGATGAGGCCTGAATCCCGACTGGAAGGGATCCAAATGGTCCGCTTCTTCCAGGCGTGCCTGGAGTTGTTCGGCAACCGCTCGCTCAATCACCTTGCCCAGGAATGGAAGATTTGAGACTGGGCGATAGTTGGCCATCGTGGCCGCATCTAAAGATGGTTTTTTAAGAAGCGGTTTAATAACCGCCTCTTTCAGCGGGTCTGGGAAGGCTCCCTCACGGAGGGAAGCATTCACCACCCCACGAAGCCCATCGCCCAGTCCTTCCCGGCTAGCTTTTATAAGCCAGGATGGGCAAGGATCCAGGAGACAGGTGGTTGGTTTCACTCGTCCAAGCAGCCTGTCCACATCCTCGGAGGTAACAGATTGGAATTGATCCCACTCAACTTGACTAGACAGAACTCTAGCACTCTCCCGCCCTGGCCCTGCTCCCACGGTGGAGTCTACTTCTTCCCGAATCTGAGCGATTTTATCTGCAAAAAACTTTGCAAAATCATTGCAGGAGAACATGTGGCCCGTACTGGGCCCCGATGTTGCAGGTGGTTCCGCTAAATTGTGAACCACCTGAAAAAGTCTCCTGCTGCTGTTTTCTGCAGATGCAATAGAGGCGGTGAAGAAATTCTTCTTCGCCGTCGCTATCGCCACTTGGTAGGCTCGACGTTGAGCTCTAACCTGTTTCCGGTCAGATTCGGAATGAGTTATCCGCCACCGGCGCTCTAGCCGTCTCAACGATTGTTTCATTGCCCTCAGATCCGTGGAAAACCACGGGGCTGTCCGGGCTCCATGCAATCAGAGAGGGCGCTTCGGAGCCAAACAGTCAATAGCCCTGGTTAACTCCACATTCCAGCGGGCCACCAGGGAATCAGCTGAAAGGCCATCAACATGGGATAAAGCATCCCCTACCACTCTCTGGAAACCATTTGGATCCATTAAGTGGCGGGGGCGGACCATCCGAATTGGTCCCACCTCCCTGCAGAGGGGAAGGGTCGCGGAGAAGTCCAGTTGCACCAGGAAGTGATCTGACCATGGCACTTCTTTCATTTCGCTTTTACTTAGTGTCAGATCACCAACATCCATAGAGGTAAACACCAGGTCCAAGGCATGTCCACGGCTATGGGTTGGGCCAGACTTATTCAGGGACAGCCCCATGGAGGCCATGCTTTCCACGAAGTCCCGAGCGGCCCCTTGTAAGGTCGTGTCGGCATGGATGTTAAAATCCCCTAGGACAACCAAGCTAGGTGTCTCCAGGAGAACATCCGCCACGACCTGAAGCAGCTCGGGCAGGGAATCCTTGGTGCAGCGGGGAGGTCGGTACACCAAAAGGAATCCTGTACTGCCCCTATTGCCCAACTTCCAGAACATGCGCTCAGAAAACTGGGTCTTCCCAATAGGACGCCTGGTGCAAACTAATGACTTCCTAAAAATCACTGCAACCCCCCCTCCCCGCCCATGTGACCTGGGTTGCTGTGCATAAGAGAAACCTGGTGGACAAGCAGCGGCAAGGACAGGCCCATCTGCTTCATCCAACCAAGTCTCTGTTACACATGCCAGGTCAAGTCCTCCATCCACGATCAAGTCATGGATGGCAGTGGTCTTATGAATCATTGACCTGGCATTGCACAGCAGCACCTTCAGGTCATGTGGGTATCCCTTGCTGATTCTAGTATCCATCCGGTCAGGACCAGACCCGGAGGCAGGGATAGTCCTCAGACAACGACTAAACCTGCCTCCTCTGTAATGACATGGTCTGGTCTTAGCGTAACTCCTCCTCCTACCCGTGATCACTGAGATCGGTTGTCCCAGTGCATCCCCCCCTGTGGAACATGCCCCAGCCATTTTGTGGGCTGGGGCCCACTCCCTGGCAGCCCTGACCCCTCCCCCTAAAAACAAAATAACACCTTAAACAAACAGACAAAACCAATAAACCAATACAAACAAAAAAATGTAAGAATTACAAAAACATCAAAATAATAATAATAAAAAAATTCCCCAAGCCCAACCAAACATCAATCCCACCCCCACCCCCAACATACAAAAAATCCAGAGAAAATTTTTTAAAAACATTTTAAAAACACTCTGTGCCTCTCCGGCAGTAACAACTGTCCTAGTGAGGCCTGTCAGGCCCCGCCCTGGGCCAGATGGTAAGTGGCAGGAAGGAGCAGGGCCCTCAAGCACTCACTCAGGGAGTCTTCCTGGGCAGCAGGCAGCAAGCCGCACGCAGTCCTTATGAGGCCCCAGGCCCCGCCCCAGGCCAGATGGTAAGTGGCAAGAGCAGGGCCCACAAGCACTCACTCAGGGAGTCTTCCTGGGCAGCCAAGGCGTTTTTGGAGGTCTTCTGCCAGAAGGAAGCGGACAAGCTGCCCCCCACAGGCCCTACGACTGCACGATTGACCTCCTGCCGGGGGCGACGCTGCCGACTGGAAAACTTTATTCCATGTCTGAGGACGAACTGCAAGAACTCAGGGAGTTCATAGATCACAACCTGAAGCGGGGATTCATCCAGGAGTCCAAAGCAGTGGGGGGCAGTCCCGTGTTTTTCGTGAAGAAGAAGGACACGCCCCAACGCAGGCTCGTGGTTGATTATAGGCTCGTAAATTCCAGGACAAAGCCCACAGCATTCCCCATGCCCAAGATCGATGACCTGCTCGCGACGGTGAGGAAGGGACGCATCTTTACCAAGTTGGATCTACGAGGGGCATACAACGGATGTGTGCTGGTCCTGGGGGTAAGGTACCGTGAGTGTAGCAGAGTCCACACGAAGAGGGGCGAGGTCCGATGCAGAGAGCCGGGCGGGGAACAGGAACGCTGGAACAGAAGGTTGAGCAGGTAACAGGAACACCGGATGGTCGGGAACAGGAGGCCGAGCAGGGAACAGGAGTACTGGATAGTCAGGAACAGGAAGCCGAGCAGGGAACAGGAGTACCGGATAGTCAGGAACAGGAGACCGAGCAGGGATCAAGAACACAGGAAGGTCCGAAGCCAACAACGACGTTGCTCCCGCAACCTGGGGCCGGGTTGACTGGGCTTTTATCCTCTTCTAAGGCCAGGGGCGGTCCCGGCCCCCAGGAGCCCCGCCTCCTCTGGCCTTAAGGCGAGCACTCCTCCTGGGGGCAACCAGTTCCCTTCGCCTCTCTGCCCTAAGCCTCTGCAGATCAGGAGAGGCCGAAGGGTTACTGGGCCCTGGAGGAGGCTCACCTGTGGCCACTGAGTCATCAAGCCCCTCTGGGGCCAGAAGGGCTTCACCTGGGGCCAGCTCCTGATGCACTGCCACAGGTGCAGGCTCTTCAGCATCTAGGCCTTGCCCCAGTTCAGCCGCCCCTGGAGGCGGGGACTCCTGTGCAGGCTGGGATTCCTCTGTTTCATCCTCCGAATCGGAATCCCAGGCCATCACAGGATGCCTTCGCGCAATCCAAGATGGAGGAGGTGCGAAGGGGCACAGCGAAGGATGACGAGTTCCAAATACGCGACGGACGCATGCGGGAGGGCGACAAGTGGAAGACGGCCATGTTCACGCCTTTAGGCACCTTTGAATATAGAGTTATGCCGTTTGGTCTGCAAAATGGCTCCCACTGTTTTCAAGCCTTCATGCACCACGTGTTGGCAGGTCTCCTCTACAAGAAGTGCGTATGCTTCTTGGACGACATCCTGATCTTCTCGGAATCGCAGGAGGCGCACGGGGGAGACTTCAAGGAGGTCCTGCAGAGGCTACGGGAGCACAGACTTTACGCCAAACTGGAGAAGTGCCAGCTCGATGTGACAGAGGTGGATTTCCTGGGTTACAAGCTGTCCGACAAGGGACTCGCCATGGACAGCACCAAGGTCCACTCGGTGTTGGACTGGAAGAGCCTGCGCAATCGGAAGGAGGTCCAGAGGTTCGTCGGCTTCGCCAACTTTTATCACAAGTTCATCAAAGGGTTCGCGAAGGAGACGGCGGCTATCACGGACACCCTCAGCTCCAAGAAGAAGAAGTTCATCTGGACGGAACAGGCGGAACAGTCTTTTCGGAGACTCAAGCGTCTCTTCGCGTCCGAAGAACAGCTGCTACACGTAAACCCCAGCAAACCACTGAGGGTTGAGACTGACGCATCGGACAGAGCGGTGGGGGCGGTCCTGTTGCAGCAAGATCCGCAAGGGAACTGGAGGCCCTGCGCATTCTACTCCAGGAAACTCAGCAAGTCGGAACAGAACTACACCATCTGGGACAGGGAGTTGCTGGCCATTCATGCAGCCTTCAAGGCGTGGCGGCATTTCCTCATAGGAGCCAGACACACTGTGCAGGTCCGCACGGACCATAAGAACCTGGAGTACTGGTGCACGGCGGGTTCCTGAACCAGAGACACATCCGCTGGGCGGAGTTCTTTGCGGATTTCGACTTCCGGATAGAATACATCCCGGGAGACAACAACGTCATGGCAGATGCACTATCCAGGAAACCGCAGTATCTCGAGGAAGCGGCGCCGGTGGCGGCCAAACACATTTTCGCACCGAAAGCGTGGGCATGCGCTTCAGCCACCGTGGACCTGGACGCAGTGTGTCGCGCGCTGCAGACGGATGCCTTCGCGCAATCTAAGATGGAGGAGGTGCGAAGGGGCACAGCGAAGGACGACGAGTTCCAAATACGCGACGGGCTACTCACCCACAAGGGGACTCTCTACGTGCCTGGCGACGACCTCCGAGCGAAATCCTGCAGCAGTTACACGACGCGCCCAGTGCTGGACATTTCGGCAAGGACAAGACGGCGGAATTGGTGGCCAGAGACTTTTGGTGGCCCCAGATGAGGGGAGAAGTCGCGGATTACGTCTCTAGGTGTGACACATGCCAAAGGGCCAAACCAGTGCACAGGAAGCCGGCGGGACTGCTGGAACCGCTACCGACGCCGCTCGAACCGTGGGAGAGGGTGGCCCTGGACTTTGTCACAGATCTGCCCAGCTCTTGGTCGTCGACCTGTTCACCAAGATGGCGCACTTCATTCCTTGCGCGAAGGTGGCCACGGCGGAACAGACCGCCAAGCTGTTCATAGACCACGTGTTCAAAGTTCACGGCTTGCCACGGTCCATCCTGTCCGACCGGGGCCGCCAATTCGTCTCGAGCTTCTGGCAGAAGCTGCTGGGCATCCTGAACGTCAAGATCAACTTAGCGTCGGCATGACACCCGCAGACCAACGGACAGGCGGAGAGGGTCAACGCCATCATGCAGCAGTACCTGCGATGCTACGCGAATCAACAGCCATCGACCTGGGTGGACTACCTACCGTTGGCCGAGTTTGCCTACAACAACACGAAGCACGGGTCTACAGGGGTGACACCGTTCTTCGCCAACAATGGGCGGCATCCCAGAACCTTCCCGGGGTTGGAGACGAAGGGGGAGGGGGAGCCACAGGGGGCAGAGCATTTGGCAGCAGAGTTTCAGGAGGTCCACGAGCAACTCCGCAGGACCTTGGAACTAGCTAAACACGCCTACAAAGTGCAGGCAGACAGGCACAGGAGGGTCGGGGAAGACATCCAGGTGGGGGACTGGGTCTGGTTAGTGGCCCAGGCAGTGCCGGCCAGAACGTTAGCTAAGAAGAAGCTCAAACACAAGCAGCTAGGGCCTTACCAAGTCGAGGCACAAATTAACCCAGTGGCCTTCCGGTTGACTCTACCGGAGGGTTCCAGGATGCACTCGGTGTTTCATAGGTCAGTCCTCACACCCTACAAGGCACCCCACAGGTTTCAGGCGCCAGGAACCGCACCTCACCCACTCCGAAAGTCGCCAACGGGGGAGGGGTCCCAGAGGGCGGCGCCACTCAACGAGGTCACGGAGATTTTGGACTCTAGATGGGGGGAAGAGGGGGTTGAATATCTCCTCGCCAGGGAAGGTACCCCGGCCAGCGCCAACAGGTGGGTGCCGGACAATGCCTTGGAGGAGCACTACCTCAAAGACGAGTTCCATGCACTCTTCCCGCACAGACCTATGCCGGCAGATTATTTCGACGACTGGCTTTTCACACCCACACTTTCAACCAGCACGTTCCAGGGGTTCTCGTCAGCGGAGGAGACGGCGCCGGACACAAGCTCCCCGGAGGGTTCTCCCTCGGGGTCTGCCACGGACCGCTCTTATTGGTGGGACACTCAACCCGAGGTGGGGTGGAGCAGGGACCCGCTGAGGGGGCCCTGGCACGCAGCATCACCCGAGGTAACAGGGGGAGAGACGGACATGGACGTGTTAGGGGAGGACCTTGGGTTCGAACACGAATGCAGAGAGATGGGAGCAGAGGAGATCGACGTCGGCGAGCCCATCACGGGCTGCCCGGCTCCTACTGGCCAGTCGCACGCCAGGGGGGAGGAACTGTATCCAGCACTCACCCCCACAGCACTGGAGCACCCGGAACCCGCACCCGCAGACAGGGAGGGGGAAGGGGGGGCTTCGAGGGGGGATGGATGTCAGGGGCTCAGGGACAGAGGCACAGGGGAGAGAGGAGATGGAGAGCAAAGGGGAGGGATCTGAGGGCAGCATAGGGGAGTATGACAGTGACCCGAGAGATTCCATGAGCTTCTCCAGCAAATCGGAAGATTCCCAGAAGGAGGCGCTGATGGTCAGGGCGAGTGGAGTCCCAGGGGGGACACACCAGAAACAGGGGGCCAGCGGGGACTCCCAAAGCAGCAGCTGGAGATCAGGACCAGCTTCCCCACCAGAGCAGAGTGGGGGGGAAGAGGCGCAGGTGTCAGGTCCAGCTAGCCCCCCCGAAGGGGGAAGCAGTGACAGGAGCAGTGAAGCAGTCAGGAGGAAGGTTACCGGCTGGGCGCGCGCGCCAAGTTCAAATGTACAGGCGCGCGGGAAAGCAGAAAGCCCGGATCGGGAACCAGGTCCTAAAGCCCGCCGGAGGCAGGGGGAAGACTCAGGAGATTCAGCGTCAGAAGAGTCTAGGAAGGGAGAAACCCCAGCTGACAGGCGGACCCAGTGGAGGAAAGAACAGAGGAAGAGGTGGAGCAAGGCTCGGGTCTTAAACTGGTGTATGGGGGGCGGAGACTCAGACGGAGCTTCAGCGGTCTAGAGTTTCAGACGTAGAGCTGCACGCTGCTGATATGAAAGACAAACTGAACTTCAATAAAGACTTTTGTATTTAACAACGAAGTGGCGTTGGTCCTTTGTGAGCTGGGACCTAGGGCAGTTCTGACAACAAGTATAGTTTCAAATCCTTATTTTCTTAACATCTTTCCCTGACTTCCCCACACCTCCCCTTCTTGTATTCCAATTCCAATAATTAGCTCAGCAAGTTCTTGTCCCCAACTTTTACCTTATTATTATTATACTTAATTCATCTTAATTAACCAATTTTAACTTATAGACCTCAATTTAAACAACAATACTCACATCCGAGGCCCTCAAATCTCTCTCAGTCCCTCTCTGTCAGTTTTTTTGGTAGTCCTTTATATTAGACATCAGGTCTCGGAGAAGCTCTGTCCCTATAGGGTCTATGTTTCTTCCAACCAGACCTCAAGGTTCAAAAATGGAGCCCAAATATTGTTTCTTGTTGCTTTTAAGTCCAAATGTCCCAAATGTCCCCAAAGCTCCAACTTTCGCCTTGATCAGATTTGTAATCCATAGGTCTTCAGATCTCCCCATAGGGAGATCCCTCCATTCTTCATTCTCTAATTCAAACCAAGCTCTCATAATCCAAATCTTGTTTTTCTTAGCATCTATCTTAGCAGGCCTCTGGCTCTCCTTTGTCGTCTGCGGCATTTCAGCTCCTCCTTCCCACTCCTCTGAAACAGCACATATCTCTTCTTGTTCAGCTGCATAGGTTTCTTGAGTCAAGTCCTTGACACATTCAACAAGTTTGTTTACTTTTAAATTCAAAGTTGTAGCATTTGTAGCCAAAGCTTCACTCTGACCTTGTAACTTTGCCAAGAGAAAAAACATTCTATCCAGCTCAGCCTGTATTTTTCCACCTGCAGCCATTGTAATGTCTCAGAACCCCCTCTAGAGGGATTCTAGTTACTTAATATTCCTTCCACCTCCAATCCAACATTCAAGTTAATTTGTTTCTATTCTTCTTTATTTTCAACAGTTTAAAGTCAAATTGTAACAAAAATAACCAGCAAAGATAGCAGAAACCATTTTTTTTCCTTTTCCAACTTTGACAGCTAATTTGACAGCTGTCAAACTCTTTATGTCTCCTCAGCAGGCTCTCTCGCGGATCACTCCCGGGTCCCGGGGGGTTGCACTTCAGCTCTTAAAATCAGTTCTTATCCTCCAGCAAAGTTACTTATATTGCCAAGTCGTGGAATTAATAGCTTTTATCCTGTAAAGAGAAGGATGTTCTCTCAACCTTAGTTATCAATTCTTGCTTTAATTTATCTACAGGAAGGGGAGACGGACTTCCTTTTAGCACCTCCCCCGATCGTGCCAAATTCAGAAAAAACTATTTTTAGTTCCAATTTCTGTACTACTCACGGGTTGTTACATTTAAAGTCCAAATTGTGAAGGGTTTCAGAACTTACAGGGTTAACAGTTCTGAGTGACGTTCTGAATGACGTTTCACATCATGAGGTGTGGCTAAGTTCACATACGGGGATCTTACCGTGTGTTAGTTCTTTTTCTGTTCTGGTCGGAGGAGGAGGAAAGATGTGTGCGCTGTCGCCGGGTGTGTGAAGTGTTATTTACGATGTTATGCTACACGATTAAAGACTGTTGGAGATAAGAGCACAGTTTGCGTGTGTCCTGATTTATTACCCACACGCTGCAATTGCTTCTGCCCGCTATGTTCACTCTGCTAAACGGCCAAAGAGGCAGGAGGACGTTTTCGATCGGAACAAGACAGGCTGCAGGCGCAGGGAAAGTGTGCCGGGCTCCATTTTGGCCCTCTTGGCCGCCATACAAATGTTCAAAGAAAGAAGTCAGCGCTCTCCGGCCATGGCATGCGGCTTCGCTCCGTAGAAGAAGCGGTCTACTCTCAGCACCGCGCCACTCTCCGTCCCCCGCTCCGAAGCCTTTAAAAAGGCTTCTTCGCGGGTCGGGGGGGCGCAAATGGTGCCCGACGAGTCACCAAGTCCACAGGCTTCAGCGCCTGTGGTTTCTGAGGGTCCCCGCGGCGCCGCGACGGCAAGACCCGTCTTCTACAGAGCAGATTCCCTCCGGAGCTCGGAGGGAATCCGCCATTAGCCTTTCGCGCTAACCCGGAAGTCTCTGTTCATGATACTTCTTAATGGGTCAGACAGTAAGTCCTCCATTTTTTTATAATATATTGCCGGTAGGCCGTCTGGCCCTGGTGCCTTTCCTATCTTTGCTTCCTTAATTGCTCTTTGAATTTCGTACGATGTAATAGGGGCATTCAACAGTTCTTTTTGTTCTTTAGTAAGTTTCGGAAGACAGTTCTGTTCTAAATGTTCTTTAACTTCTTCTGTTGTTTCATTTCCTTCCTTATAGATTTCTCTAAAGAATTCGAGAAATCGTTTCTCTATTTCTTTAGGGTTGTTTATTATTTTGCCTTTGCACTTAACTCTATTTATAAGCCTTTCTGCCTCTCTCTTCTTTAATTGCCATGCTAATAACCAGGCTCAGGTTCTGTTTCAGGCTGTGTCTCTGTTTCAGGCTCCGGCGCTGTATCAAACACTGTTGCAGACTCAGGCTGTGGCACTATGGCTGTAGCTGTGGCTCTGGTTCTGTTTCAGGCTCTGGCACTGTATCAAGCACTGTTTCAGGCTCAGGCTCAGGCTTCTGCTCTTTATTAGGCTTTGTCTCAGTCTTTGGCTCTAGCACTTATTCTAGCTCTATTTCAGGCTCGGCCTGTGTCTCAGCCTTTGTCTCTGTTTCACGCTGTTTCTCTGTTTCAGGCTCCGACGCTGTTTCAAGCCCTGTATCTGCCTCTGCCTCTGTTTCAGGCTCTGGCACTCTATCAAGCACTGTTTCTGGCTCTGGCTCTCTTTCAGGCTCTGGTTCTGAATTAGGGTTTTGTTCTGGCTCTGGCTGTGTCTCTGGATCTGGCTGTGTCTCTGCTTCAGGCTCCTATGCTGTATCAAGCACTGTATCAGGCTCTGCCTCTCCCTCTGCCCCTGGCTACGTTTAAGCGTCAGGCTCAGTTTCAGAGAGTGTCTCTGTTTCAGGATCCAGCACTCTATCAAGCACTATTTCAGACTCAGGCTGTGGCTCTGTCTGTGGCTCTGGCTCTCTTTCAGGGTCTGGTTCTGAATGAAGATCTGGTTCTGACTCTGATTCAGGGTCTCATGATGGCTCTTCCTCTGCCTCTGACCCAGCTATGTTTCAGGGTCTGGCTCTCTTTCAGGCTCTGCTTCTGAATTAGGGTTTTGTTCTGGCTCTGGCTGTGCCTCTGGCTCTGGCTCTGACTCTAGCTCCGGCACTGTATCAAGCCCTATTTCTGGCTCTGGCTCTGGCTTTCATTCAGCTCTGGCTCTGGCTCTGATTCATGGTCTCACTCTGACTCTGATTCAGGGTCTCGCTCTGGCTCTGGCTCTGGCAATCTATCAAGGACTGTTTCAGACTCAGGCTGTGGCTGTGGCTCTGCCTCTGCTTCAGGCTCTGGCTCTGTTTGAGGCTGTGTCTCTGTTTCAGGCTCCGGCACTGTATCAAGTACTGTTGCAGACTCAGGCTGTGGCTCTAGGCTGTGGCTGTGGCTGTTGCTCTGGTTCGGGCTGTGGCTCTTTTTCAGGCTCTGGTTCTGAATGAGGGCGTGGTTATGGCACTGATTCAGGGTCTCGCTCTGTCTCTGGCTGTGTCTCTGTTGCACCTCAAACGGTGGTTTGTTGTTGTTGTTGTTGTTGTTATTTTCTTTCTGGGGTGGGACAAATGTTTAGTTGGGGTGGGGATTATTTTAAGTTTAGCATAATTGTTTCTTGCTTTGTTTTTCTTGTACTATTTTTTTAGGTCATTGTATAGTTTGTATTCTGCTTTTTAAGGGGAAAGGGTCAGGGCTGCCTGGGAGGGGGCCTCAGCCAACAGAATGGCTGGGGCAGGTTCCCTACGGGGGGATGTATTGGAACACCCAGTCTCTGTTATCGCGGGTGGGAAGAGCAGTTGCGCTAAGACCAGACCACATCTTTACCGAAGATCTGGTTCTGGTTCTGACTCTGATTCTGATTCTCTGGTTCTGGCTCTCTATCAAGGGCTCTTTCAGACTCAGGCTGTGGCTGTTGCTCTGGTTCTGGCTCTTTCTCAGGCTCTGGTTCTGAATGAGGGCTTGGTTCTGGCACTGATTCAGGGTCTCGCTCTGGCTCTGGCACTCTATCAAGGACTGTTTCAGACTCAGGCTGTGGCTGTGGCTCTGGCCCTGTTTCCATTCTTACAATGGAATGTACACAAAACTAACCCTTGCTATATAAATTTTCCAATACACTCTGAAAGCATAATAAATCCTTAATTATTGTCCACCTCCTTTTAGTTCCTTTATCACTCGAATGCTAGCACAGAGTCAAAACTATTATTTTATTTTTGAACATATCTTGTATAACCATCCCATTTTTCTGCAAATTTTTGCTTTGAGATTCCTCTGAGTTTGCTAGTCAATTGAGCCGTCTCCACCAATTCCTGTAATTTGATTTGCCAATCTGTTATTTTTGGAGCCTCGTGATCTTTCCATCCCTTGGCCACAAGTATACGAGCTGCTGCGGTTGCATACAAGAATACCTCTCTTAGATTTTTTGGGATCTCTTTATCTAAAATACTTCATAGAAATGCCTCCGTTTTTTTGGTAAAAGTTATCTCCATCATCTTTTTTAATTCATCGTATATCCCCCCCCCCAAAAAAATCTTAATCTTTTCACACGTCCACCACATGTGGCTCATGTTACCGTTATTTCCTCCACATCTCCAACAAGCATTCACCAAATATTTATCCATTCTTGATCATCTGGAAGGAGTGAGGTACCACCTATGAGCCATTTTCATCCTGTTCTCTCTTATATTATAGCTGGCTGTAAATTTCAAATTTACATTCCATCAGTTTCCCCCATCTTTTAGCATAATTGGACGTCCCACATCTTGTGCCCACTTTATCATTGAAGCCTTAACCTCCTCATCCATTACTTTGTAGTCTAAAAGAAGTCTATACATTTTTGCGATTATTTTGGTTTTACTATTCAGTAGTTCTCTTTCAAATCTTGAAGGCTCCTTTTCAAAACCTATCTGCTTATCCTGTCTGAACACTTTATTCACCTGGAAGTAATCTAGCCAAGTAGAAAAGTGATCTTTTATTTTCTCATAACTTATCAATATTAGTTGACCCTCCTCCCCCCCTTAATATTGTGTTATACGTTATCCAGTTCTCTTTGATGTTGTTGCTTTTTTTAACAGCGATTGCTTCTAGTGGAGAGTTCCATCTTGGGGTTTTCTGTTCCAAATATCTTTTGTATTTTCCCCATACCTTATATATAGCATTTCTTATTATATGATTTGAAAAACTCCTATGCATCTTTATTTTCCCATAATTAAGATAGCCATGCCCCCCAAAACGGGTGTCATGACCTTCTAGATCTAAAATATCCCAATTTTTTAATAAATACCAATCTTTCAACCAGAGAAGACATGAGGCTTCCTAATATAGCTTCAAATCCGGTAACCCGTAGCCACCTCTTTCTACAGTATCTATTAATATCTTATGCTTTACTCTTGGTCTTTTACCCTTCCACAAAAATTTAGAAATTTCTTTTTGCCACTTGTTGATACTGCTGGTCTTTCCTGTAATTGGAATCGTTTGAAATAGAAAGAGTAGCTTCGGTAAAACTATCATTTTAATTACCGAAATGCAGCCCAGGAATGATAAATTTAACCTTGTCCATGTCTCCAACTGTCTTTTGATATCTTTCCAACAATGGGTATAATTATCTTCATATAAGTTAATATTCTTTGGTGTTATCCATAATCCTAAATACTTGATTTTGGGGTAGATTTTAATGTGTATTATTTGTTCTAATTCTGCTTTTTCATCTGGCGACATATTTTTAACTAATAGTTTTGTCTTGTTTAAATTCATTTTGAACCCTGCAACTTTACCGTAGCCATATATTATTTCCAACGCCTTTCTTAAACTCTGTTTTAGTTGCCCCGTAGTTATAATTAAATCGTCAGCAAATGCCCTCATTTTGTAACTTCTATTTCCCAGCATAATCCCTTTTATTTCTTTTTCTTCCCTAATTTGTTTACATAAAGAATAGAATAGAATAGATATTTATTACGGCCATAGGCCCATACAGATAAAAACAAGACATAAATAACAGCTTGTGCACATGGGGAAAAACAGCCGCTAAAACATCACTATAACAATAAAATACTGTAAGATGGAATGACATACTGCGCCTTAATTAGCTTGTAGTGCTCCTTGGCAGCGCTTTTGGGTAAGGACAGCGACCAGAAACCTAGCCACTTTCAGGGTCGTATGGATATCCTTATCCTGCAGGATTTGGGCAAGGTGGAATTTTGGTGGGGTACCCTCTAGCTTCTGTATGATTGAGCCCAACAAATTTGCCCGTGGCACATTGAACAAGGGGCAAGTGAACATAATGTGCTGAAGCGACTCCGGCGTCTCCCTATCACATTCGCACATGGCGGAGGCTTGTCCCTTTGAGAATCTATGTCTCAGGACATTGGAGGGAAAAACGTTAAACCTCGCTTTGGTGAAGGCCAGCCTATGGGCAACAGACGAAAGGGAGGAGAGGTATGATGGAACGCAGTAAGTTAAAGTGATACCAATGTTCTGGGGCGAACAAACACCTCCCCCCAGCGTATAGTTTCGCTGTAAATCGATGTCATCCAGTCTTTGGCCGATCAGTCTTTGAGCAGTGATTTGATCTAGATTAAGGGAATCTAAGGGAGAGATTCCGTAACTCAGGAGTTTGGCATGAATTCTACTAGTCCAAAGGCTGGAGAATTCATCTCGCCATAAGCATTGGACAAGGTAATGGTCTGGTAATCTGTGCCACAATGATAACCAATAATTGAAGACTTGCTTCCACAGGCAAGTTTCTAAGGATGCGATCTTCAGTTCTAATCGCATGGCTGCGTTGCTTACGCACAGGGGGAGCATTAGGAGCCGACGTAGGAATTGGTTTTGCAGAGTCTCAAGAGGAGTAAGATCTGTCATCACGGCCCAGAGCGGGGCAGCATAAGCAAGCACGGTAACCACTTTTGCCTTGAACACCTTTAGGGCCGAGGGAACATGCAAAGCTCCATCCGAAAAGAAAAATCGGAGGAGCGCATATGACAGAGTTTTGGCCTTGTTAAGTAGGTGTTGAATTTGTGCTTTCCACCACAAATTGTATTGAAAAATAACTCCTAGGTATTGAAATTTTAGGACTTGCTCTATTTTTGCTCCACCAAGCTTCCATTTGTATAATCTCCGACTTCTAGTGAAAATCAGAATCTTAGATTTAGCATGGTTGATGGTTAATTGGTTGAGTTGACAATACGTGGCAAAGATCCTCAGAGCTCTGGTTAGTCCAACACGTGTATAAGATAGAATTACCGCGTCGTCCGCGTATAGAAGGAGTGGACAGCGGTAATCCGCTAGTCTAGGCGCGTGTGTACTTGGAGATGAGTTGACTAGGGGTGCTCGCATGTCGCTGATGAATAGGTTGAATAGGCAGGGAGCCAATATACATCCTTGGCGCACTCCCTTGTTTATTGGTATCGAATTTGTGAGGTCTCCCGCAGGAGTAAGTCTCACTCTGGCAAGGGTACCTTCGTGGAGCTGGCTTATAAGCCATAAGAGTCTTCTATCGATGCCCTGTTTCGCAAGTTTCTCCCAAAGAATATTTCTAGGAACGCTGTCAAAGGCTGCCTTTAGATCTAGGAAGGCAGCACAAAGGTAGCCGCGGGGGGGGGGGGGACGAGTACTTCCGTGCCAGATGGTAAAGGACTATCGCATGATCGGTTGTAGAACGTTTAATTCTGAACCCTACTTGTTCGTGACCAATCTGGTTAGTCTCGTCTGCCCATCGCAATAGTTTAGTCAGCAAAAAGCTGGCATAATTTTTCCCTATGATCGAAAGGAGGCTGATGTTACGGTAGTTTTCCGGCTCCATTGGAGAACCTTTTTTATGAATTGGTACTATAATGGCCTCCTTCCATATTTTGGGGATGAGACCAGAAGCGTTGATTGCGTCGAAGGTTTTGGCCAAGATGTCAGCCCACCATTTTGGGTGTAGTTTGATTGCTTCAGCAGGGATCAGGTCGGGCCCTGGGGCTTTGCCCGGTTTCAGCTGGGCTATTAGCTTGGCTATTTCATCCGGATCGGTGGTAGGCCAAATAGGTAGGTGGGAAAACAGATGCATCAGATGGTCGGAGGGAGCATCTGCCTGTGAGAAACATTTCTTCAGGAACAATTCCCATGTCGGTGCTGGGATGACTGCCCTTGGGTATTTCCTCACCCTTCTATTAATCAAAGACCAGAATTCCCTGGATCTATGTGGTTTTGAAGCGGTAATCAAGGCCTGCCAGCGATTGTGTTGCCACTCGCGTTTGGCAGTTTTCTGTGTGCGTTTGTAAACTTGCTTGGCTTGTGCATAACTAGCTGGCAGAGTAGATGCATCAGAGGTCTTATATGCATTATATATAACACGAAGGCGCTGTCTTGCTTGTTTGCACTGAGAATTATACCAGGGGGCACCGTAAGTATACTCGTTTCGATTTAATATTTTGGGTGGTAACCTGAAGAAGGACGTAAGTTCAGTCGTATGATGGTGAAAGCGTTTCAACACTATGCTATGCTCGTCTGAGGCAGAGCCTATGTTGGAATGGGGCCCGAGGATTTCTTTTTGAAAGAATTCCTGATACTTTTGAGCCTGGGTCTCCGACCATTTGATTCCTCTTACTTGGAGAGAGGATTCGTTGGTTACCATCTGGGTCGCATGTCTATGGGCCTCCGACTGCCAGTTCAGGGAAAGCTTGGCTACAAGGGGAAGATGATCACTAGATTGTACATTCTCGATCTTAAAGGTGGAAATACACTTAAGTAGATCACTGGAAACCAACAGGTAATCGAGGACGCTGTTTGATTTAACGCTCAGGTGAGTGAAATCCCCTGGAATATCAGGGAGGCATGTTCCATTTAGGGGGACCAGATTTAAACGGATGGCCATTTGATAGAGGAGTACTCCAGCCTCGTTAGCTCGTTGGTCTTTAGAAGTTCTCCTCATGGACTTCCGGAGGCGGCGCGAAACTGTAATGGCGGTCCTCTTCGTTCTCTGAAGAGGGGCTCCGCGGAAAAGGGTCGTTCGCTGCGGCATAGTGACGACCCATCAAGATAAACCACGGGTAGAGTGAGCCCGTGGCCGTGGGACTCGGCGGGCACCAGAAGCTACCCCAAAATCACAGAAGGGACCCCGTAAGGAGATCCGGAGTGAAGGAGGGGGAGCGGTGCTGTGAGTTCATCGCTCTTTCCGCGGAAGTGAAGCCGCGCGGCTGTTGCAGATGAGCGCTGACCTTTCTTCCTAAAAATCAACACTAAACTGCAAGCAACATACCCGTGAGTAAGGGGCGTAAAATTGGCAAAGAATCTGTAAAATCTGGCTGAAATCGGGAGACGAGAAAAGGGAAGTCCGTCTCCCGACATTGCTGGCAAGATCAAAGCAAAGTTTTAAGGAGCGGAAAGCGCTTAAAACGGGACTGTGGGAAGTTTTAACTTTCTTGCGCTACCAGACCTGCTCTCTTTTAAACGGAAGGTAGAAACGGATATTGATTAAAAGAGGCTGTAAAGGGGGACTTTCCTCCTATTTCTTTTCTCCTTTGGGCTGCATTCCTAAAGAGCCAGGTCGTCGGGCTGCCGGGGAGAGAGACTGTGCTAAACTGCGGAAACAGTTACAAAAACTTTCTGGAGTGTAACTGATACATTTGAGCAGAAAAGACTGGATGTGATATTGTTACAAGCACCTCTTATGAAACTTTGTTGAACTTTAAAAAGTGCTTTGGGAAACTTTTGGTCTGTGAAGGGACTGTTGGACTATTGGATTTTCTGAGCTGAATTAATTTGGAACTTTAATGGCGGAATACCTCCTTATTTGTCTTTGAAACTTGGTGGCACTCCCCCTACAGGGCTTTCGGATTATAAAATCCTGGGAACTGACTTTTGTTTTGACTTTCTCCTTGCTGGCTGTTTATAACTGGATCTGTCTTTCCCATGGAACAATAGACAATCTGACCTTGAACACTGACAGATGTGTAATGAGTGGTGCAGGGAGAACAAGAGCGTCTAAAGCTAAGGAATCTAAAGAGGCTAAGGAAAAAGAAAAGGAAAGAAAACCAGCACAATTCGTACAAACAACCCTGACCCAAGGACGCCGATCATCGGTCCCAGCTGTACTGGTGACACAAAAGGAGGAAGCTGAAATAACCGAGAAGTCCACTGAGGAAGATATGGCAGCAGGTGGGTCAGATATAGTACTAAAACAAATATTGGAGCAATTGTCAAAGTTAAATCAAAAGGTGGACGACCAGTCTTTGAAAATAGATAAAGCGACTTCCTCGATTCAAAAATTGACTGAACAAGTTTCCCAGCACACGCAAGCTATAGAGAATTTGCAAGGAGCAACAGCGGAAAATCGGGAATTAGCCGGAGAAGCAATTCAGAAAGTGGGAGTTTTACAAAAAGAAGTTGAAGAAATCAAAGGAGAAGTCAAGCCTCTGCACAAACAGGTGGGTGAACAACAAGTTTACCTGTCAATGGTGGAATTGAAAAATCGTGAGAGCAACATTAAATTGAGAGGCATCCCAGAACTCGAGCAAGGAGACTTGATTGGATATCTGACACAAGAATTCTCGAAGTTCTGGGGTATAAAGGAAGACACAGATTTCAGGATTGTCTCGGCATATAGACTGGGAAGATTGGTAAGGAAAGACAGATCTAGAGACTGTTTGATAATTCTAAGATCAAAGGAAGAGAGAGATAAGATCCTAGGCCTTCACTTCAAAAAAGCAATTGAAATACAAGACAAAAGGGTGGAAATCTACAGAGATATTCCGAGACAGTTGTTGGACCTCAGAGCCGCCTATACAGAATTAGCAAAATTGCTGAGACACAACGCAATTCCCTATAGGTGGGAGTTTCCACAAGGATTATCCTTTACTTACAAAGAAAGGAAGGTTAAAATTAGAACACCTGAAGACAACCAAAAGTTCCTTCACGACCACGGAGAAGATCTCCAAAAAGGAGCAGATTGGCTTCCATCTCTACCAACACCAATACCGCCTGGAGGCGGGCCAACGCCTGCACCCTCGGGATCTGAGGAAAAGGAAGGCACCTCATCTTAAGAACATCTTAAATAGAACAGGATGTCTCTGCAGCTACTTAGTTGGAATATAAATGGCGGGAATTCTCCGGAAAAAAGAAGGAGGATATTTCATATCCTAAAAAAAGAACAATTGGACGTAATATGTCTTCAAGAAACACATGTGACCAGGCTCCATAGGAAAGTATTAATTAACAAAAGACTTGGCCAAGAATTTATCTCATCAGACAAAGTTAAAAAAAGAGGCGTTGTAATATATGCAAAGGAGAACCTGTCACCAAAATTTTTATTTAAAGATGACCATGGAAGAACTCTCGCAATCGAAATTCAAACACAAGGGGAGAAGATTTTGATATTAGGAATTTATGCGCCAAACGATGGAAAATCAGAATTTTATAAGAAGCTGCATGAGACAATGTTGGACTATCTGGACTATTCTAATATTATCGTGATGGGAGACATGAATGGGGTGGTGTCAACAAATATGGACAAATCCCAAAATCAAAACTTAACAACAGACGGCAGACTTCCTAAAACGTTCTTCGAAATGACAGACAATATGGACTTGATTGACATTTGGAGGACAAAGAACCCCTTGGGCAAAGAAGGAACCTTCTTTTCTGAGGCCCATCTGTCATGGACACGAATTGACCAAATTTGGATATCTAGAGGGCTGGCACCTAAAACAAGAAAAGTGGAAATCTGCCCAAAAACCTGCTCCGACCATAACGCTTTGAAAATGGAACTGAGACTTATCCCAACCGGATCCTTCAGATGGAGGATGAATGACACCTTGTTAAGAGATCAAGAGATTGTTAAGAAGGCCCAAAAAATGCTAAAGGACTATTTTGAAATAAACCTGAACACTACGGTGGAGAAAAGAATAATCTGGGACGCAAGTAAAGCTGTAATGAGAGGGTTTCTGATACAACAGAACACAATAAAGAGAAAATTTTGGAATGGAAAAAAGGAAAAAATCTTAGAGAAAATAAGTGAAGGAGAGAAAAAGTTGAGAACCAAACCAAAGTCAAAAGAGGTGCTAAGAGAAATTAAATTCCATCAAGCACAATACTCGAAATTGATTAACCAAGAGATAGAATGGAAAATTAAACAAATGAAGCAGAGATCGTTTGAATCAGCAAACAAATGTGGAAAGTTGCTAGCTTGGCAGTTGAAAAAAAGACAAAAGTTAAATACGGTTACAAACTTAGAGATTCAAGGAAAAATAGTTCAGAAACCAGAAGAAATAAGGAAGTGTTTCCACAGATACTTTAAAGATCTTTATGCACAGGGGCCTCAGAAAGAATCGGAAATAGACCAATTTTTGAGGACAAATGGATTATCTAAAATAAGTCAAGACAAAAGATCAATTCTCAACAGTAAAATAACTCAACAGGAAATTGAAGGTGCCATCCAAAATATGCAACTTGGCAAATCTCCAGGCCCGGATGGACTCACCTCCAAATATTATAAGACTCTGAAAGACTTCTTGATACAACCGCTGTTGGAGGTTTGCAACCAGATTATGGAGGGGAAGAGGGCACCGGAAACGTGGAAAGAAGCATTCATCACATTGATACCCAAGTCAGAAACGGAAAAGACTCAGCTTAGGAACTACCGTCCCATCTCACTCCTGAATGTGGATTACAAAATATTTGCAGACATTTTAGCAAGTAGATTTAAAAAAGTATTAAATGAAGTAATTCACAAGGACCAAGCAGGCTTTCTCCCTGGTAGACATATGTCTGATAACACCAGGAACATTATTGACATACTGGAGCTTTTGCGAATCAGGAACACAAGGGCGGCTCTAATCTTTATTGATGCGGAGAAAGCATTTGACAACATTTCTTGGATGTTTATGAAGAAAAATTTGAAAGGGATGGGAGTGGGACGGGGGTTTGAAAATGGTTTAGAAGCAATCTATTCAGAACAAAAAGCCAAACTGATAGTGAACAATGTGGTGTCGGAGGAACTCAAAATTGAAAAAGGGACACGACAGGGGTGCCCTCTATCTCCTCTGTTATTTATTTCTGTCCTGGAGGTGTTGCTGAATATGATCAGGGAGGACCGGTTGGTGCAGGGTATAGTGGTCGGAGCGAAACAGTACAAACTGAAAGCTTTTGCAGATGACCTAGTTTTAACATTACAGGAGCCAGAATCTAGCACGAAAAGAGTTCTGGAACTTATCTTGGAGTTTGGTCGGGTGGCGGGATTTAAGCTAAACAAACAAAAAACTAAGGTTTTGGTCAAAAATTTGACACCTACAGAGATAGAGGGGTACCAGAAAGAAACAGAACTAAATGTGGTTAAAAAAGTGAAGTACTTGGGGGTATCTTTGTCCACCAAAAACTTAAACTTATTTAAAGACAACTATGAAAAATGTTGGTTGGAAATCAAAAAGGATTTGGATATTTGGTCAAGATTGAAACCTACCTTGTCAGGTCGAATCGCAGCTATAAAGATGTGTGTTTTGCCGAAAATGCTATTTTTGTTTCAAACCCTACAGGTCGTGGACAGAATGGAATGTTTTGGAAAATGGCAGAAGGATATATCTAAGTTTGTCTGGCAGGGCAAAAAACCCCGAATAAAATTCAAAATATTAACTGACTCAAAAGAAAGAGGGGGGTTTGCCCTGCCGGACTTAAGGTTACACTATGAAGCTGCAGCCTTCTGCTGGTTGAAAGATTGGTTTTTGTTGGAAAACACCGATGTCCTAGATCTGGAAGGGTTTGATAATGCCTTTGGTTGGCATGCATACTTGTGGTATGACAAGGCGAAGGTTCATAAATTGTTTAAAAACCATATTGTCAGAAAATCAATTTTTGCCGTCTGGATGAAGTACAAGGATTTACTAGAAAGTAAGACCCCGAGGTGGTTATCACCAGTGGAAGCCAAGGTTCTTAAAAAAAGACCCAATATGGAGGCCTACTGGCCAAAATATTGGGAATTAATTGAAAGAGTTGGAGACAACTGGAAGCTCCAAAGCCAAGACAAACTAAAAAGTAAGGTGCGAGATTGGTTACATTATGCTCAAATTCAAGAGGTCTTTAAAATGGATAAAAAAGTTGGTTTCCAGGTGGAGAAATCGAAACTGGAGACGGAGTTATTAGAACCAAAAACTAAGATACTTTCGAGAATGTATAACTTGCTGCTTAAATGGAATACACAGGATGAGACAGTTAAATCTGCTATGATAAAATGGGTACAGGATGTAGGACATAACATTATGTCTGTGGACTGGGAAAGGTTATGGAACACCGGTATGAAATTTACGGCATGTAGTGCCTTGAAAGAGAACATTATGAAAATGGTATACCGGTGGTACATGACCCCAGTCAAGCTGGCTAAAATATACCACCTGTCTGATAACAAATGTTGGAAATGTAAGGAGGCAGAAGGGACATTCTTTCACCTCTGGTGGACCTGCCCGAAAGTAAAGGCCTTCTGGGAAATGATATATAATGAGTTGAAAAAGGTATTTAAATATACCTTCCCCAAGAAACCAGAGGCCTTTCTTCTGGGCATGGTGGACCGGAAGGTGCCAAAGAAGGACAGAACTTTGTTTATGTATGCAACCACAGCAGCAAGGATTCTTATCGCAAAGTACTGGAAGACACCAGATTTACCCACACTGGAGGAATGGCAGACGCAGTTGTTGGACTATATGGAGTTGGCAGAAATGACTGGCAGAATCCGAGATCTGAGCGAGGAAACAATGGAGGAGGACTGGAAAAAATTTAAGGACTACTTGCAAAAATATTATAAGCTGTTTGAATGTTAAGATTGCGCAAGATTAGGAAATGCTACGCTTCTGCAATTTGATTAGGTAAATGATAAAGTAAGTTATGATAAAAAAAACGAGATAAATGTGAAACAAGTATATTATGTTTATTATTAAAGCGTTAAAATTAAATTACAAATTTTTGAAATTGGTAACATAATAAATTTAAAGGTACAATAAGGGGTGAAACAAGGTAACAAATTGCTGATATGGTTAGAATAATGAACGCAATGTTGGGAGGACGCGAGGAGGTCCAAAAGAAAGTAAGTTGTTGAAAGATGATGTGAAATATACTCAACTTTTTCTTCTTTTTCTATTTATCTTTATATATAAAAAATGTTTCTTGCATGTTGTTATGTAAATAAATCTGTGAACCTATGAAAAGAAACGCAATAAAAAAAACTTAAAAAAAAAAAATAGAAGTTCTCCTCATGATATGTTCCAGCTCATAATTATTAAGGTTTGGGGTAACCCACCATTTGGTTTTGGTCAGCGAGTCCCAATTTGCTGCTGTGCGGGCATTAAAATCGCCACCTATTATGGCCGGGGTGTTAGGAAACTTAACATAGCATGAGAGCAAATGCTCTTCTAGCGAGCCCCATTTAGAGCCCAGTTCGGAGGAAGAACCCCCAGGTGGCAAGTAAACATTTGTAACTAGAAGTGAGATCTTTTCCCCCGCAATCAGTCCGGTAAGGGCGTAAGGAGGCAAGGCCTGTACTAGAGTAAGTTTAGAGTGTAGGTTGAGGGAGATGCCTATTATTAGGCCCCCTTTAGGGCGGCCTCCTTTCAGGGAGGGGCAGGCAGGGAGTTCTAGAAGCTCAAAGCCATTTAGGGCAATTTTCTCTACTTCCCACGATTCTTGGAACAAGATGATATGAAACAGGTTAATATACTCCAAGAATTCTGGGTCAAGTTTTTTTCCCCTCCAGCCCGCAATGTTCCAGCTGAGGACTGATAGGGGGGAGTTCCTGTTGTGACCAATTCGCTGTCATTTCAGGGAGAGATGTGAGTCCTTTGGAGGCAAGGCAGAGCTCGCAAAAAAGTCAGTTATTTTACTTTGCATGGCAGGCACCTGCTGAAGGTACCTAGTCTTGAAGTTGGTAGTGAAGAATTCTGACTGGGGCGACAAAACGGGTCTCCCGCTGGGTAACCCAAGGGCGGCCACTTCAGTGGGAAACTCCACTGGATTTGCTGAGACTGCCCCACCGCGAGGTCTAAAGGTCGCCGATGAAACCATTTGGTTTATATGTCCGGCCGGGTCTTCAATCAAATCCGGGCCATTTTTTGATGTAGGTGGAACACTCCCATGACCTGATGCTGGCGAAGGTACAGGGGATGCTCGGCGTACTGGTACCGTTTGTATGTCGGGTCTATGCCGCTCAGGGGAATAAGAGGACTCCAGTTCCGGCATTGATGGATTAGATGGTAAGGAATTGTTTTGGTGGAAGGAACTCTGAGTTACACTCCTCAGCGGGGGACTCTTGGAGGGCGAGTCAAAATTTATCAAGAGTTGGGATGAGGGGCCAACTTGTGGGGCAAGACCTGGGTCTGCCAAACGTCGGTGGATTTTGCCCACAAGTGGGGGAGGCATGGGTTTAGGAGCTGGACTAAGGTATGGAAGACTTCCTGCTTCCTTAAAACACGACTCCGAAAAGCTGGCAGGGTTATCCTGAGAAGTGGGCAGGACTCTTCCGTTCTTCTGGACCTGTATGAGCTGATGATTAAGTACTTCTAGTCTTCCAATTATTTCTTGTTGTTCTCTCGGTGGAAGGTCGCCAAAGGTGGCTAAAAGCTCTCTTTCCTCCGGCGGGGTCAGAGAATTGCTTGTGCCAGTGGGTTTCTTTAGGGCTCGTGGGGACGTAGGGTAAGTCCAGTTTCGGTACGGATGGATATCCTCCTGGAGAGGAGGCTCGATGTCCTGGGGTACTCCCGACCTCTCCGACAGAGTCCACTCCGTGCCGTGACCGGCAAGTAGAAGGGGGTGGATCATGCTATCCATAAAAACTCTTGTTGGGATGATATCATACCTAGCCAAGAGTGATTTCTGCCTGATGATAGCTGAAGGGATCCTTGGAGAATAAAACGCAAGCATCACTTTCTGTTGCCTGAGGTGCTGGTTCAAGGGTAATACTGCAATGAGATCACATTGTGAGATTTCTATGTTTAGGAGATTGCTTAGATGCTTTTTAACCCCACTCAGAGTAAGCCACCTTGGTGACCCTGCCCCGATGTTTAGGCAGATTTTCTTAGGTTGCAGGGACAACGCTTGGTGTTTCAGTGCAGGATTTGGTTTATATTTAGGGATCACACTTCTTTTTTTGGTTGAAGGTAAGGACCTCTGGCACTTCAATTCCCCCGTATCTACAGTTGGTTTAAACTTTAACCAGAAGTTATCAATTTTCTGTTCGAGGTTACATAGCTGGGAGGATAGCACATCAATCTTCTTAAATATGCAATTAAGGGTTCTGACCACAAGATGGAGATGTTCATGTTGTTCTTGTCTTGCGCAGTCCTCAGCTCCGGCGTCCTGCACCACCCTCAGTGGGACACACCCTCTTCCTCCAAGCTTGCCGTCCGCAGTTTTAATCTGAGGTAAAAATAATTCCTCTGGTGTTGACGTTGTTTCTGGAGACGTTAGAGGGTAGAAACGTTTCTGAGTTTTCACCCTATAGCAGTGTTCAGTGGGGTCACTCCGATTGCCAGACACGAGGGGGTCGGTTTTTAATTGTTTGGCTCTTGGGGAGGGCAGAGCCTCGTCACAATCCCTTAGGCGTTTGCCTTGGCCCATCGTTATGAGTCTTTTAAAATAACAGTGCTTAAAAGGTAATAAAAGGTGGAAGAAATAAAAATACAACTGGATGTGAGCTGGCGGAAAACCAGTAAGTCGAAGGCTGCTTCCAAGGCTGCCGGAGAATACAATTATCTGCTCATTAAAGCTGATTTACGATGCAGGCTTTACAGTTATCAACAATGTGAACTCCTGGCATGGGCTCCAACACCCTGATACAATCTTCAGCAAAAACTTGAAAGGCTGGGAGCCACAACACAGATTTTAGAAAGGATTCGAAATGAACTCCGGCAAATGCGTCTTACCTCATCGCCATCTTGACGCCTCCTCCTCCTTACATAAAACTTCCAATGTTAATATGAAAATTAAGGGGGATAGTGGGCGACCTTGTCTGACCCCTTTACTGATTTCACACTCCTGTGATAAATTTCCATTGATTATGATTTTAGCTTTTTGTTTTGATTATATTGCTTCAATCCCTTTTATATACTGTATACCAAAATCCATATGGTGTAATAGACCTTTCATAAATTTCCAGGATACCCTGTCGAAAGCTTTTTCTGCATCTATAGCCATTAAGACTGCCTTCTTTTCTATTCTAAAGTCTAAATACGCCAATAAGTTTATAATGTTTCTAGTGTTGCTATAAATGTGCCTCCTGGGCAAAAAGCCAGCTTGGTCATTGTGTATCATCATCTGGAAGCCTTTTTTTGATCTTTCGGCTAAAATATTTGCATATAATTTATAATCGTTCTTTAGAAGTGTGATAGGCCTTTAGTTGTTAATAAGTAGGTTGTCCGTTCCCTGTTTTGGAATTAATGCAATAAGGCTGTCTTTCCAAGAATCCGGCATGGTTCCGTCTTTTAAGATGTTGTTCATGATACTTCTTCTTTTTTTAAAAAAAATACATTTTTATTAAAGTTTTAAACAAACACAAAAGCACAAACAAACACAACACAAATAACAAGTATAGTTTCAAATCCTTATTTTCTTAACATCTTTTCCTGACTTCCCCACACCTCCCCTTCTTGTATTCCAATTTCAATAATTAGCTCAGCAAGTTCTTGTCCCCAACTTTCACCTTATTATTATTACACTTAATTCATCTTAATTAACCAATTTTAACTTATAGACCTCAGTTTAAACAACAATATTCATTCTTTACACCCTTTTCTAAGGTCGACCCAAATTCCCTTCCACGAATTTCCCAATTTTTATATTAATTGCAAAACAAAATAACAGAAAAACAACGTATAATTATTCACCCTTTAGATTCTAAATCTCTCACCCCCCTTTCCCGGTTTCGATCCCCAAAAAATGTCCATCAGTCCATCAACTATCAGCCTGGAGATCTCACGTCCGAGGCCCTCAAATCTCTCTCAGTCCCTCTCTGCCGGTTTTTTTGGTAGTCCTTTATATTAGACATCAGGTCTCGGAGAAGCTCTGTCCCTATAGGGTCTATGTTTCTTCCAACCAGACCTAAATGTTCAAAAGTGGAGCCCAAATCTTGTTTCTTGTTGCTTTTAAGTCCAAATGTCCCAAATGTCCCCAAAGCTCCAACTTTCGCCTTGATCAGATTTGTAATCCATAGGTCTTCAGATCTCCCCATAGGGAGATCCCTCCACTCTTCATTCTCTAATTCAAACCAAGCTCTCATAATCCAAATCTTGTTTTTCTTAGCATCTATCTTAGCAGGCCTCTGGCTCTCCTTTGTCGTCTGCGGCATTTCAGCTCCTCCTTCCCACTCCTCTGAAACAGCACATATCTCTTCTTGTTCAGCTGCATAGGTTTCTTGAGTCAAGTCCTTGACACATTCAACAAGTTTGTTTACTTTTAAATTCAAAGTTGTAGCATTTGTAGCCAAAGCTTCACTCTGACCTTGTAACTTTCCCAAGAGAAAAAACATTCTATCCAGCTCAGCCTATATTTTTCCACCTGCAGCCATTGTAATGTCTCGGAACCCCCTCTAGAGGGATTCTAGTTACTTAATATTCCTTCCACCTCCAATCCAACATTCAAGTTAATTTGTTTCTATTCTTCTTTATTTTCAACAGTTTAAAGTCAAATTGTAACAAAAATAACCAGCAAAGATAGCAGAAACCATTTTTTTTCCTTTTCCAACTTTGACAGCTAATTTGACAGCTGTCAAACTCTTTATGTCTCCTCAGCAGGCTCTCTCGCGGATCACTCCCGGATCCCGTGGGGTTGCACTTCAGCTCTTAAAATCAGTTCTTATCCTCCAGCAAAGTTACTTATATTGCCAAGTCGTGGAATTAATAGCTTTTATCCCGTAAAGAGAAGGATGTTCTGTCAACCTTAGTTATCAATTCTTGCTTTAATTTATCTACAGGAAGGGGAGACGGACTTCCTTTTAGCACCTCCCCCGATCGTGCCAAATTCAGAAAAAACTATTTTTAGTTCCAATTCCTGTACTACTCACGGGTTGTTACTTTTAAAGTCCAAATGTTCAAAGAAAGAAGTCAGCGCTCTCTGGCCATGGCATGCGGCTTCGCTCCGTAGAAGAAGCGGTCTACTCTCAGCAACGCGCCACTCTCTGTCCCCCGCTCCGAAGCCTTTAAAAAGGCTTCTTCGCGGGTCGGGGGGCGCAAATGGTGCACGACGAGTCACCAAGTCCACAGGCTTCAGCGCCTTTCCTATCTTTGCTTCCTTAATTGCTCTTTGAATTTCGTACGATGTAATAGGGGCATTCAACAGTTCTTTTTGTTCTTTAGTAAGTTTCGGAAGACAATTCTGTTCTAAATGTTCTTTAACTTCTTCTGTTGTTTCATTTCCTTCCTTATAGATTTCTCTAAAGAATTCGAGAAATCGTTTCTCTATTTCTGTAGGGTTGTTTATTATTTTGCCTTTGCACTTAACTCTATTTATAAGCCTTTCTGCCTCTCTCTTCTTTAATTGCCATGCTAATAACCAGGCTCAGGTTCTGTTTCAGGCTGTGTCTCTGTTTCAGGCTCCTGCGCTGTATCAAACACTGTTGCAGACTCAGGCTGTGGCACTATGGCTGTAGCTGTGGCTCTGGTTCTGTTTCAGGCTCTGGCACTGTATCAAGCACTGTTTCAGGCTCAGGCTCAGGCTTCTGCTCTTTATTAGGCTTTGTCTCAGTCTTTGGCTCTAGCACTTATTCTAGCTCTATTTCAGGCTCGGCCTGTGTCTCAGCCTTTGTCTCTGTTTCACACTGTTTCTCTGTTTCAGGCTCCGGCGCTGTTTCAAGCCTTGTATCTGCCTCTGCTTCTGTTTCAGGCTCTGGCACTCTATCAAGCACTGTTTCTGGCTCTGGCTCTCTTTCAGGCTCTGGTTCTGAATTAGGGTTTTGTTCTGGCTCTGGCTGTGTCTCTGGCTCTGGCTCCAGCTCCGGCACTGTATCAAGTACTGTTGCAGACTCAGGCTGTGGCTCTAGGCTGTGGCTGCAGCTATGTTTTGCGCTCCGGCCCTGTATCAAGCCCTATTTCTGGCTCTGGCTCAGGCTCTGGCTTTCATTGAGCTCTGGCTCTGGCTCTGGCTCTGATTCATGTTCTCCCTCTGACTCTGATTCAGGTTTTTGCTCTGGCTCTGGCTCTGGCACTCTATCAAGGACTGTTTCAGACTCAGGCTGTGGCTGTGGCTCTGCCTCTGTTTCAGACTCAGGCTCTGTTTGAGGCTGTGTCTCTCTTTCAGACTCCGGCACTGTATCAAGTACTGTTGCAGACTCAGGCTGTGGCTCTAGGCTGTGGCTGTGGCTGTGGCTGTTGCTCTGGTTTGGGCTGTGGCTCTTTTTCAGGCTCTGGTCCTGAATGAGGGCTTGGTTATGGCACTGCTTCAGGGTCTCGTTCTGTCTCTGGCCGTGTCTCTGTTGCACTTCAAACGGTGGTTTGTTGTTGTTGTTGTTGTTGTTGTTGTTGTTGTTGTTGTTGTTTTCTTTCTGGGGTGGGACAAATGTTTAGTTGGGGCGGGGATTATTTTAAGTTTAGCATAATTGTTTCTTGCTTTGTTTTTCTTTTACTATTTTCTTAGGTTATTGTATAGTTTGTATTTTGCTTTTTAAGGGGAAAGGGTCAGGGCTGCCTGGGAGGGGGCCTCAGCCAACAGAATGGCTGGGGCAGGTTCCCTACGGGGGGATGTATTGGAACACACAGTCTCTGTTATCGCGGGTGGGAGGAGCAGTTGCGCTAAGACCAGACCACGTCTTTACTGAAGATCTGGTTCTGGTTCTGACTCTGATTCTGATTCTCTGGTTCTGGCTCTCTATCAAGGGCTGTTTCAGACTCAGGCTGTGGCTGTGGCTGTTGCTCTGGTTCTGGTTCTGGCTCTTTCTCAGGCTCTGGTTCTGAATGAGGGCTTGGTTCTGGCACTGATTCAGGGTCTCGCTCTGGCTCTGGCACTCTATCAAGGACTGTTTCAGACTCAGGCTGTGGCTGTGGCTCTGGCCCTGTTTCCATTCTTACAATGGAATGTACACAAAACAAAAATCCTTTCTATATACGAGCTGCTACGGTTGCATACAAGAATACCTCTCTTAGATTTTTTGGGATCTCTTTATCTAAAATATTTCATAGAAATGCCTCCGTTTTTTTCGTAAAAGTTATCCCCATCATCTTATTCATCGTATATTCCCCCCCCCCCCAAAATCTTAATCTTTTCACACGTCCACCACATGTGGCTTATGTCACCGTTATTTCCTCCACATCTCCAACAAGCATTCGCCAATTTTTTATACATTCTTGATCATCTGGAAGGAGTGAGGTACCACCTATGAGCCATTTTCATCATGTTCTCTCTTATATTATAGCTGACTGTAAATTTCAAATTTACATTCCATCAGTTTTCCCCATCTTTTAGCATAATTGGATGGCCCACATCTTGGGCCCACTTTATCATTGAAGCCTTAAACTCCTCATCCATTACTTTGTAGTCTAAAAGAAGTCTATACATTTTTGCGATTATTTTGGTTTTACTATTCAGTAGTTCTCTTTCAAATCTTGAAGACTCCTTTTCAAAAACTATCTGCTTATCCTGTCTGAACACTTTATTCAGCTGGAAGTAATCTAGCCAAGTAGAAAAGTGATCTTTTATTTTTTCATAACTTATCAATATTAGTTGACCCTCCTCCTCCCCCTTAATATTGTGTTATACGTTATCCAGTTCTCTTTGATGTTGTTGCTTTTTTTAACAGCGATTGCTTCTAGTGGAGAGTTCCATCTTGGGGTTTTCTGTTCCAAATATCTTTTGTATTTGAAAAACTCCTATGCGTCTTTATTTTCCCATAATTAAGATAGCCATGCCACCCAAAACGGGTGTTGAAGGAAAGCATTGCTTTTGCACATGACCATGGCATGATGGGAAGCATTGCTTCTGCACATAACTGTGGCATGATGGGAAGTCTTGTTTCTAAGCTTTGTTCTGCTCATGCTGCACAAACCGTGCTGATGCTAAGACATTCCCTCATCACCCTGGTACGTTCTGTTCACCTTGAGTTCACACCATATCAATCTGTACTTACCCCTCCTTGTACATTCCTTTTCGTACCACTCTGGTACGGGCAGTCTGAAACCATGCCTGTGTAAACTCCGCGTTCCTTTTCCCAACCTTTAACCTGTCTATGATTAATGTCTTATATGCAATCATTAATGTCTTATATGGAACCCTTGCTTTGTACTTATGTTAACCAATCAGCAATAAGCACACACATGGCAAACGCTGTATAATATCCAATAAAAGGGAGTCTCCGAGGCTTGCTCGATAGACGCCTCCCGTATGACACCTACCTACTCGTCTGTCGTTCATTTCAACCCAACATCTGGTGACCCTCGACGTGCCAGATCCCTTTACGCAGCCTCATACTTCACTCGACTGGAAAAGTGTGCGGATGCCGTCGCTAGATTAGGTCCCCAGGCATCTCCGTCGGCATCCGCACCAGACAATTACCCACCAATTGCCCTGCCACCTGCCCTTTTAGCCGCAACAGACAGTCTACCTCCTTACCCAAAGCTTTTGCCTCCATCGCAACTTTCTCTAAACCCCCCTTCGCCTCAGCCCACATCCCCCACATCCCCCCTACCCTCCCTCCTCCGCCTGCTCCTACAGGAGCTGTGCGTGCTGCACTTTTTCAAGCTAGACAGGAAGGAATTCTTTCCTTGGAGGAGGAGACGGGGTGGGCCGGGGAACTGCCGTCTGCTTTCCCTATTTCTTATACTAACCCTGGCACTGCGCAACAACAAATTATGTATGAGACGCTTCCTTATTCTATTCTGAGAGAATTAAGGAAAGCCATTACTGATTCCGGCCTAAAATCCACTTATGTGACAGGAATGCTGGAGGGAATAGCAACTGGTTATACAATGCTACCTCAAGATTGGAAAGATCTGATGCGCATGCTGTTATCCCCGGCTCGGTATGTAGTTTTTGAAAGTGAATTTAAGCATTGCGCAGTAGCCCTGGCTGATCCACAGCATTCAGCCAACCAACTCTTTGGTGCTGGTCCGTATGATAATATACCAGCCCAAGCGCAATTAACACCTTTACATTTTAGTCGCACCGCGACCTGTGTGCAACGCGCCTTTCGCAAAGTCCCTGTCTCAGGACAACCACTTAGCTCCTTTGTTAATATTAAGCAACAACATTCGGAGCCCTACCATCAATTTATAGATAGATTGAAAGAATCAGTCACTAGGCAGATTGATGACGCTACAGCTCAAAATGAATTGATGAAAAAATCCGCTTTCGAAAATGCAAGTACTGACTGCAAAAAGGCTTTGCAGTCGATCATACATCGCCCTAAATATGACCTGGCCCATATGATTCAAGCCCGTGCAGATGTTGGAAGCCAGAGTCATGCGATGTCCTTGCTTGCCGGTGCCATCCAGGCTGGCAACAAGCCCACTGGGAACTGCTTCAACTGCAAGCGCCCAGGTCATTTTGCTAAACAATGCAGAGCCCCTGGCGGGGGTGCAAACAGGAATGGTGATGCCAATAAGGCTCAGCCTTCCAAGAAATGCCCGAAGTGCGGTAAAGGCTATCATTGGGCAAATCAGTGCAGGAGTTTGGGAAACTCCTTAGGGGCCCCACTCCCGGACAAATAGGGAGCCCTCCGCCGTTAGTCTCCACTATTAAAACCATCTCAAAGGATACACGCTCTGATTTTACCATCGACTTAATTAATCAAGAAACCAAAGACACTGTTTTACCTGGTGAAATTGTGCTTATGCCCACCCAATTGGCGGGCCCACTACCTCCTAAAGTCGCAGGTTTAATTTTACCCAAATTTTCTGCGGCAAAAGAAGGAATCCAGGTTATTCCAGGAGTTCTGGATCCTGACTATGTGGGCACAATAATGGTTCAACTTTGGAGCCACATGCCCATGCAGTTAAAGAAGGGTGAGTCCTGGGCGCATTTGGTGGTGCTCCCTTCTCACCCTACTGTTTCTATTATTGATAGTAATTTGCACGAGCTCTCTCCTTTTTCTCCACAGCTGTTAGCTGTAATCCAGCGGATTGGTCATCAGAAACTTCTTCGTAAGTACAAGATAAATGGCAAGGTTCTGGAAGGCTTGATTGACACAGGCGCGGACATTTCTGTAATTTCCAGTAGTTGCTGGGACCCCACGTGGCCCCTTGAGTCTGCCTCTGCAGTTTGGGGTGTAGGTGGACCTCAAACCTCTTCCCAAAGCGTACAGTGGCTGCCTGTTTCTCTGCCTGATAGCTCTGAAACCATTGCATATATCCAGCCCTGTGTGTTAAAAATCCATCTCAATCTGTGGGGCAGAGACTTACTACAACAATTACAAGCTACCATTCAATTAAATGAGTAAGCTTGCACTCCCCCTCCACTGGAAATCAACCACCCCGGTATGGGTATAACAATGGCCCATAACGGGGGGAAAGCTACTTGCTTTAGTGCTCATTTTCAGCGTTTTGTTTTTGCCTCTTTCTGCTTCTGCTCTTAATAGCGGTAACGCCACACCAACAAATGTGTGGGAATCTTTTGCAAAGACCCTCAATATTTCTTCCTTTTGCCTAACCCAACAGGTATCAATAGGTGAAATCCTTGGCTCCTGCCTTATCCCTGTTTGCCATGACCCTTTTGACATACAAAATGATACCTGGTTTTTCCCATCCCTACCCCAAAACGATTCTCTCCGCACCCTTGGTTGTTCCGGTTACCACAACTGGGGTAACCAAGTGCACCGACGCCCACCTTTGGCCATTGATTTGTTGACCCCATACGTGGCTTCTTTTAATGTCACCTGTGCCCATATGGTCAATTGCACAAAATCCAACTGTGTGGAAATGGGCAAGGATAATTTCCACTGTTCTAATTATGTCAATATTTCTTATGTATATAAATACAAAGAACTACCTGCTGGCTGGTTCTGGACGTGTCCTGGCTATACATTTAATTACATTCCAGCAAACATCAGCCATGGCACACCCTGCTGCTTAAGCCGTTTGTCCATCGTATTACCCAAAAAGCATCATTTGACCCGCTCTCGATATTGCCGCTCTATTGCATTGACTAACGATTGTGACGATTCAATTTCTCTTCCCAGTAGGTCTGAATATATCTCTTTAGCTGTTTCTCTCCTAGGAGTCCCTGGATTGGCTGTACGCAATAGTAGGAACATTAACTCTTTAGCTTGTTCTGCAGCAAAAGCCCTGAATTTTACTTCTCAAGCGCTTCATCTTCTAAATAAAGAGCAGAGTGAACTCCAGCATGGTCTTCTGCAGAACCGCGCTGCTATCGATTATCTATTGATGCTTCATCATTACGGCTATGAACAAGTGGACGACATGTGTTGTTTTAATATTACTGATAATTCCAAAGCCATCCAAAAGCAAATCTCTCATTTGCAAAATCTTACACACCACATTAAACAGGACGTTGGACTTTCTGGTCTGTGGGACTCATTCACCCAGTGGCTCACTGGCTGGTTGCCAAACCTGAATTGGCTTCGTAATCTCTTTCAATATGCCATTATTATAATATGTATATTGATTTTGCTATGTTGCTTCCTCCAATGCATTCCTGGACTCATAAGTCTTTTGTCTCGGTTTCTCTCTCCCCCTCAGCCACCCAATAAAATCATTGCTGCCTACTTTGCGAAATTGCAGCACCAGCAGTAAACATTAGGGGAGATGTGGTGAACTTATTTCGGGCATGCGCTGGCATACCACGTATCCCGAAGTATTTTTGTCTTATTCACCCAGAACACCTCGCAAATAAGAAAAGAAAGGGGGAGATGAAGGAAAGCATTGCTTTTGCACATGACCATGGCATGATGGGAAGCATTGCTTCTGCACATAACTGTGGCATGATGGGAAGTCTTGCTTCTAAGCTTTGTTCTGCTCATGCTGCTCAAACCGCGCTGATGCTAAGACATTCCCTCATCACCCTGGTACGTTCTGTTCACCTTGAGTTCACACCATATCTGTCAGGGAACTGCCATCGGAGCCAAGAGTGGAGGTAAGACCATGCAGGAGAAGGGACCAGCAGAGGGAGAGAGAACACTCCCTTTGGGGAAGGTTATCAGCGTGACACCGGGGAGGAAGGGGACCAGGGAAGGACTTCGGAGAGAGGGCTCCAAGACTCTTCCACAGAGACCAGCGGGGAGAGTCCAGGACCTCCGCTGGCTACGCCTACTCTGCGCAGAAAGCTTCCGCGCAGGGAGGCTAGGCGGAGACTGGGCGTCAAGGAATTTTTATGTTGGAAGAAATTCAGGAAACGCCCACTGACGGATTCTGCCAGCGACTGACACAGCCACGGAGGAAGGGCTGTCCAGCCAGGGAAAGGTTTAGCCAGGCAACGTTGCCTAGAACTTCAGCATCCTTTACGCACGAGCAACCCCAATTCCCATTACAGCAATCCGTCAGTCCCTGATGTTGCTCGCGCACCACGACAGGACAGGCAGCATCATGAGTCAAACTGGAGGAGCAGGCGCCGGAGAGGGAACTGGTGCACAAGTTTGGGGGGAACCCAAGAGACTATAATGCATTCAGGACGGAGGTACAGTACGCGCTGGAACTGCAGTATGATGACTTTGCTGATGATGAGGGGAGAGTTGCTTACGTTATCGGGCATCTTCAGGACGCTGCTAGGGAATGGATCCGGCCATTAATGGCGACGCAGAATGCTGCCCTAAAGGACCTTCGAAAAAATTTTAGCGCCATGGACGCCATGTTCGCAAGTGGAGCGGAGCAGAGTGTGACACGCAGGGAACTAATGGCGTGCAAACAAGGGGGCCAGACAGTTAGAGAGTACTGGTCGCGTTTTGCGATGCTTATCCATAAACTGGGGTGGGAACTGAGCTCGGAACCAGTGCAAATGCTGTTTGAGGAAGGCTTATCCCCCTCAGTGAAAGACGAACTTTCCCGTGCGCCTCGCCCTCATTCGATGGATCAGCTGACTAAGGCTGTGCTTGCAATTGGAGTACGGCAAGAAGCGTGCGCGCAAGAGAGACGGGAGTGGAGAGGAGAGCGTTGGCATGACAACCGCATTCCTGAAATACCAGAGCCACTTTCCCAGCCCGAGGAAGCAATGGAGATTGGGGGGGCACGAGCGCGCGGGGTTTCAAACTCCAACGAAGGATGAAAGAAGGAGGGGAAAGAGGGAAAAACAGCCAAGAAGTGTTTCCGCTGCCTACAGCCAGGGCATTTTGCCAGGGTCTGCCCTCAAAGGAAGGCATGGCAAGGAATGGTGGGGGCTGCTGACTGTGAGGAGGAGGGCGCTAAGGAGCAGGGAAACGCCAACGCTTGGCTGCCGATCAGCGGGCACAGCAGCCAGGCAAGCAACCAATAAAAGTGCCCAAGCCAGACCCCCCCAAGCAGCCATAGCCATAGAGGTGGTGCTAGAACTCCCTAATGGGCACCCAATCAAGGTTAAGGCACTGCTGGACTCAGGCAGTTCCTGTAATTTTTTCAGCAAGGATTTTGCGCTGGAGCACCAGTTACACCTCCTGCCGCTAGAGTCTTGGGAAATTAATCCTGCCGTCCAGTCAGCGCTTCCCCTGTGCAGCTCCGTTCGGAAGCTTGAAGCTGACCCGGGCAGGGAGCAGAGTCGCAGCGGTCCTGCTTCCGTGTGAGATGAGGGATAAATCAAGTCCAAAGGCAGTTCGGTTCTTATCTCTAGAAGTTTATTTACACAGCAACAACTCCATCAGAACATTCCGGCATTTTTCTCCCCGTGCTTTCCAAAAGCACACTCGCAACTTCTCCTACCTTAGCTGTGTGTGCAGTCAGCAGAGAAAGCGAGACTGAAAGCAGACACACACTGTGACGCACTTCTCTGCGTCAGGCTCCTCCCAGATACAGGACACCACAGAGTTTTAACCCTGTCAGTTCCAAACTCCACACCCCCTCTTGTCCTGCATCTGGGGACAACAGCCAACAATGCTTTCCCCATACACAGGCCCTCACAGAACTCCTCATGCTTCTGGAAGGTCAATGGTTTTGTGAAACCATCAGCGAGGTTCTTTGTTGAGGGACAGTATTTCAGAGCAACTAGCCCCTCACGAACGCTCTGACATACATTCCGGAAACGTATGTCAAAATGTTTGGTCCTTGCCTTGAATTGCCCCGTCTCGGCCAATTTGAGGCATGGTTGATTGTCTTCATGCACCACAACAGGCAGACAATTCTCTCCACAGATTTCCTCGACCAAACACACATAGAACTCCAGCTCTCTGCAAACCTCTGATAGCGCACTGAACTCAGCTTCAGTAGATGAAAGCGCTATGAGACTTTGCTTCCGTGACCTCCACCCTACTACTGAGTCCCCAAACTTCACCACTAGGCCTGACACTGATTTGCGGTCTTCAGAGTTAGCCCAATCCGAGTCCACAAAGCAAGTCAGCTTCACTACTCCTTGCGCTGGCAACCTAAGACAAAAGTCTTTGGTTTCCTGCAAATACCTCAGAACTCTCTTGATGCCATTCCAGGCCTGCACACTAGGAATTGATGCTTCCCTGCTGAGCAGATTGACAGCAAACACTATATCAGGTCTGCTCCACTGGGACAAGTACAACAAACTCCCTAGGGCTGACTGAAACACTTCAGTATTTTCGAACACAACGCGTTCTGCTTGCTGACATTCTTTCACGTATCCAGCCTCCATGGGTGACCTGGCACCTGCACAATCAGACATTCTGAACTTCTCAAGCAATTGTTCAATCTTACCTTTCTGGCAAAGCAAAAAGCTACCATCCTCAGTCCTCGCTATCTGGACGCCTAGGTAGGATTTGACATCCCCAAGCTGCTTGATCTTGAACCGCTTTCCAAGCTCCCTAGCAAACTTCTTCACCTGTTCACTAGTCTGTGCCATCATTAAGATATCATCAACGAACACAAGAATCGCTTCCTGTGTCTCTCCTGACCCCTTCAGGTACAGGCAACTGTCTGCAACACTTCTCCTGAAACCTAGCCCTTCTAAGGCTTCATGTAGGCACATATTCCAATTCCTGGCAGATTGGCGTAATCCATAGATGGATTTGTGCAACCGCCACACGATGCCTTGCTCACTGATTTCAAACCCTGGAGGAGGAAGCATGTACAACTCTTCCTGGAGGTCTGAGTTCAGGTAGGCAACATCTACATCAAAATGATTCACCTTCCAACCTCTCTGTGCTGCTATCGCCAAAAGCATTCTCAAAGTCTCCGCTCTTGAGGTCGGCGAATAGACCTCTGTGAAGTGGACACCCTTTTTCTGTGTGAATCCACGTGCCACTAATCTCGCTTTGTACTGTGGTTCTCCAGCTTCTGTGGGTTTTAAGCGGTAAACCCACCTGCAACTAACAGCTCGCTGGTTAGCCGGCAGCTGAGTGAGTGAGAACACTCCAAGAGACTCCATTGAGTTCATCTCCTTCTGCATCGCCTCATGCCATTTGCTGGCTTCTTCCTGAGGCAAGTTCTGAACATCCTCAAAAGATTCAGGCTCACATCTAGCCACACCAACCCAGACACTAGTGGCTTCATACCTGTCAGGAGGCTTCCCTTTGGTTGATCTTGCTGACCTCCTCAGCGTGAATTCTGGAACTGCGCCTGATTCACCTGGATCAAGCCTACCATCCCCTGTGTCAGAAACCTCCCCCTCTGACCTGCTGCGCCGTTTCGGGCGTACAGCTGGTTCTGCTGGCGAGGATGGTTCACTCCTCGGCTCAGACTTGACAGAGACCTGTGGAGGGGTCTTGGGACTCCCTTTTGGAGAGGTTTGGAGCCTCTGTCTTGGAGATCCCTGCTCTGGACTCTGTGGCTGTGGACCGTGCACCTCAGTAACAGGTTCAGCCTCGTCCTCCTCCTCCTCATCACCTGAGTCTAACAGAACATCCGGGTTCCCGTGTAGACGTTTCCACCCACTCTGCTCGCAAAACTCAGCACTGCCGCTAATAAGCAGCTTTGACTGGTTGCCAGTAGGGTATGCGAAACGCCACGCCTTTGAACTCGGCTCATAGCCTACAAAGATCATCTTCCTAGACCTTGGCTCACCCTTTCTGCGCATGGCCTTCGGAATGAGAACCCAAGCCTCAGAACCAAAAACGTGCAGAAAGTCCACTTTCGGTTTCTTCCCATGAAGCAGAAAATATGGAGTGTCTCCCACACTTGAATTGAACACCCTGTTTTGCACAAAGCATGCTGTCATAACTTTCAGCCCAAAAGCGCTGTGGCAAACCCGAGTCTGCCAACATAGCATTCGCTGATTCCTGTAGGGTCCGAAACTTTCTCTCTGCCACCCCGTTCTGTTGCGGAGAATAGGGGGCAGTCAAACGATGACTGATACCTTTCTGCCTGAAAAACGATTGCAACGCAGAACCTGTGAACTCCCCCCCCCCCGCGATCAGATTGAAAGGAAACCACCCTGGTAGAGAAACACAGCTCTACCGCTGTGATCCAATCCCTGATCAGTGCAGCTGCCTCTGACTTGCATTTAAGCGTAAACAGCCAGGTGTGTTTCGAAAAATCATCAATCAGAATCAGAATCCATTTAGACCCAGCTAAAGAAGGTGTTGGCATGGGTCCTGACAAATCTGCATGCACAAGTTCAAAGGGTTTACTGGTCCTCCTCTCTGACCTGGGGTATGTGCATGTTGTGACCTTTGATTGCTTACATGCTTGACAATCTAGGTATTTGTCACATGCCTTGAACCTACACCCAATTGTGTTCTCTGCTGCTTTTCGCACAAGTGACCACCCAGCGTGTCCAAATTTCCTGTGCCATAAGTGTATACAATCATGGTGTGGTGGGGCATTTGCACACTGCCCTTGGGCATCTTCAATGGACTCTCCACTAGCCCCATTTTCCACCAGCCCCATTTTCCCACCAGTCCCATTTTCAATGGGCATCTCCACCAGAAAGAGCCTGTCTTTCCTCTCAACACTGTAAATCTTCTTCCCATCCCTGTAGAAGGAACACAAATTGTTAGAAAACAAAATATTGAACCCAGCAGCCATAAGAACTGACACACTTAAAAGAGAATGGGCAAGTTCTGGGACCACAAAAGCTTGCACTTCACAATCTAGGAAAGAGCAAAACAAAGACCCAGATTCAGTCAGAGGTCTTTGAGACCCATCAGCTAACGTAACATAGCGTCCAGTTTTAACAGTCTTGCGGTTCCTCAGAAGATTTCTGGAGTTTACGAGGCAATGAGAAGCTCCAGAATCAATTATCAGAGATAAAATGTCTCTCTGGCTGTTTTCCAAAGATGCCATGGCGTTGCTCGCACCCCCACTGGGGTCTCTGCTAGTGTCCTTCCTGGTTGCCATGGCCACAGCCTCCCCCCGACTAGGGCTTTCGCCTTTTCCCAGAGACACCATGGCAGCTGTGAGATGATAAGACGCCTTGTCTTCCTCCTGGCCTGCTGCTTTCCCACGCCTCTGCTGAGAACTGGCTCTGGGAACCTGCTTTGTTGACATTCCACGCTGGCCAGTGTCCTTGGCAGCCTGGGCTTCTAGCGGATGCTTCCCAGCGCTGTTGGACGACGCCACAGAGCATAAACAACTCTTGGAGACTTTGGCTTTCGCAGAGCTCTTGGATCGGCTTGCACCCCCACTGATGGGTGCACAACTGCCTGAGGAACGGTCTGCTACTGCCTTCCTCTTCCCAGCTCTCAGCCTCTCTCCAGCACCATCACACAGACGTGTCGAAGCATGGAAACAGCTCCCCAAAACAGCTCCAGCCCCCTCTGGGCTTGATGCTCTCTCTGGGCAACTCTCAGCCCCCCTGGCCTGGCTCCCACTGTGGCTTGACAAGCCATCTTCAGTGCCTGCCACGCGACCCAGGGCTTTTTCACTTGCAGCCTTGGCAACAGCCAAGCATCAACGCTGGCCCTTAAAATGGCTAGCACCCTTTGCTCTCTCTCCAGAGCAGCCACGTCTGCTTCTGCTCCTGCAGACCTCTCACTGGGCTGGGCAAAGACTGGATCGGCCTGGGTGCAGTCCCAAAGCTTCCTTTCCTCCAGCCAGTAGTACATGCGTGTACTCCAGGCTTCCCAATTGGCCCCATGCAGCCTTTCACTGGGGTAGCTCTCATGGCCTTGCTGTGCCTGAGCAGCCATCTTCCTCCCCCCGGGGCTTCAACGTACTCACACGTTGCCAGCTAGCTGGACCTCCGAAGCAGCAGCCGTTTCTCTTGGCTCTCAGCTCCAATCTCCAGCATTCCACCAGCGTCTCCCACTGCCCTTCCTGGCAGGAGCTCAAAGCAGCTCAAAGCTGGCAGCCTTCTCCCTTCTCACACGTGTCAGGAAACACGGAACTTCCATAACCTCTTGGGAAATTAATCCTGCCGTCCAGTCAGCGCTTCCCCTGTGCAGCTCCGTTCGGAAGCTTGAAGCTGACCCGGGCAGGGAGCAGAGTCGCAGCGGTCCTGCTTCCGTGTGAGATGAGGGATAAATCAAGTCCAAAGGCAGTTCGGTTCTTATCTCTAGAAGTTTATTTACACAGCAATAACTCCATCAGAACATTCCGGCATTTTTCTCCCCGTGCTTTCCAAAAGCACACTCGCAGCTTCTGCTGCCTTAGCTGTGTGTGCAGTCAGCAGAGAAAGCGAGACTGAAAGCAGACACACACTGTGACACACTTCTCTGTGTCAGGCTCCTCCCAGATACAGGACACCACGGAGTTTTAACCCTGTCAGTTCCAAACTCCACATTGAGTGCCCCTTACAAGTAACGACCATTGATGGCAGGGAACTCCTGGGAGGGGAAGTGACGCACCAGACTCCCCCCATGAGAATGAGGGTCTCCAGACACACAGAAACCCTTGCCTTTCATGTAGCCAGACTGGCAGGACCACCAGTCATCCTGGGAATGAGCTGGTTGGCGCTACATGATCCAGTGGTGGCATGGCACCAGCAGACAGTGACCTTTGGGTCAGCTCACTGTTTGGAACACTGTCACGGTGGGGAAGTCCCGAGGGTAGCCGTGGCCCAGGTAGCAGGAATGGCAGTGGGAGAAAAGGGGAAGGTACCACCACAATACGCTGACCTGCAGGATGTTTTCAGCGAGAAGGAAGCGGATAAACTACCCCCCCATAGGCCCTTCGACTGTCAAATCAACCTACTACCAGGAGCTCAGCTCCCAGTGGGTAAATTGTACGCCATGTCAGACAAGGAGATGCAGGAGTTGTGGGAGTTTATTGACAAGAACCTGAAAAGAGGCTTCATAAGGGAATCAAGGGCGGTGGGAGGCAGTCCGGTGTTCTTTGTGGACAAAAAGGACACTAAACAGCCCAGATTGGTCGTAGATTTCAGGTCCTTGAACCTTGTATCGGAACCCATGACCTTCCCAATGCTCAGGATTGACGATATTTTAACCCGGGTGAGGAAGGGAAAGATCTTTACCAAGCTGGACCTTCAGGGGCGTACAATTTGATTAGGATGAGGGAAGGGGCTGAATGGAAAACCACCATGTTCACCCCTCTGGGAGCCTTTGAGTACCTCGTTATGCCCTTCGGATTACAATCAGGCTCTGCCTGTTTTCAATCTTTCATGCACCATGTGTTGGGATCCTTGCTATACAAGAATTGCGTGGCCTTTCTAGATGACGTGTTAATCTATTCGGACAACGTGGAGCAACACGTTCGGGATGTTCGGGAAGTGCTAAAGAGGCTACAGGAACACCAGTTGTGGGTCAAATTGGAGAAGTGCCAATTCCACGCACGAGAGGTCGAGTTCCTGGGATACAGGTTGTCGGACAAGGGCCTAGCTATGGAGCCAAGCAAGGTGCAGGCGGTGCTGGAATGGAAGGCCCCCAAGACCCGGAAGGACGTGCAGAGGTTCCTGGGGTTTGCGAACTTCTATCGGAAGTTCATCAAGAACTTCGCCCACTTAACTGCACCCATCACTGATTGTCTCAGTAGCAAAAGGAAGTTCGTCTGGACAGAAGAGGCACAGCAATCTTTCAAAAGGCTAAAAAAGGCGTTTGCTTCGGAAGAGCAGCTCTTGCACGTGGATCTGCAAAAGCCAATGAGGTTGGAGACAGACACGTCAGACAGAGCGGTAGGGGCGGTGCTTCTCCAGCCGGGAGACAAGTCCAGCTGGAGGCCGTGCGCATTCTTCTCGAGGAAGCTGAGCAAGTCTGAGCAAAACTACACGGTGTATGATCGAGAACTGCTGGCTATTTATGAAGCCTTTAGGCGCTGGAGACATTTGTTAATAGGGGCGCAGCACAATATCCAGGTGTGCACGGACCATAAGAACCTAGAGTACTGGAGGACTGCACGAGTACTCAACCAACGACAGGTGCGGTGGGCTCAAGAATTCTCCGCGTTTTTCTTCGAGATTCGATGCGTGCCGGGAGAGGAAAACGTCAGAGCAGACGCCCTCTCCCGGAAGCCGGAGTATCTGGAAGGAGAAGGACCACCAGAAGCACGACATGTGATTCCCAAGAACCGATGGGTGTGTGGGGGAGTGTTCGTTGAGACACGAGAACTAGTAGGACTGACGAGGGACGACGAGTTTGCCCAAACGAAAATCTGGGAACTCAGAGGCACGGGGGGAAACCATGGGGGGTGTGAGGAGAAAGATGGGGTACTATATTACAGGGGAGCACTATATGTACCAGGGGATGACTTGAGGAAAAGGGTACTCAAACAACTCCATGATAACCCGACGGCGGGGCATTTCGGTCAACACAAGACCATGTTGCTGGTCACCAGGCAGTTCTGGTGGCCAAGGGTGAGGGAAGATGTACGGGAGTACGTATGAGGGTGTGACTGCTGCCAGCGAGCAAAGGGGGAGAGGGCGGCGCCCGCGGGACTACTGGAACCTTTACCCACACCGGGAAAACCATGGGAGGTGGTGTCCATAGATTTTATGACAGATTTGCCCAAATCGAGAGGGAAAACAGCTGTCATGGTGGTTGTTGACCTGTTAACAAAAATGTGCCATTTTATCGCTTGCTCGCATGCGGTGACAGCAGAGGAAACTGCCAGGCTGTTTGTTGATCACATCTTCAGACTGCATGGCGCCCCCTTGAGGGTTTTGTCCGACCAAGGGAAGCAATTTACTTCCCGGTTCTGGAGGAACCTCATGAGCTTGCTGGAAGTCGAGGTGAGCTTCTCGACGGCCAGACACCCAGAGACCAACGGACAAGCGGAAAGAGCGAACAGTATACTCCAACAATATCTACGCTGCTATGTCAGCGAGAGGCAGAACGACTGGGTGGATAAACTGGGGCTGGCAGAATTTGCGTACAATAACGCGGAACACGTGTCCACGGGGATGAGCCCGTTCATGGCCAATTACGGGTGTCATCCCAGGGCTTTCCCAGGGGGTGGGGAGGAGAAGTGGAGTGTGCCAGCAGCGGAGCAGTTTGTGGAAGAAATGGAAGCCTTACACCAACAACTTAAAATGAACTTGGAAAGGGCCAAGGAAGTGTATAAGAGGCATGCAGACAAGCACCGCAGGGAAGGAGAAACCATACGGGTGGGGGACCGGGTGTGGTTGTCAACCCAGGGGTTACCTTTCAAGGGAGGGTGCAAGAAATTGCTGCCCAGGCGGCTGGGACCTTTCGAGGTAACCCAGCAGGTCAGTCCAGTGGCCTTTCGGCTCAAGTTGCCGACCAGTATGAAACTACACCCGGTGTTCCATAGGTCCCTACTCTCTCTGTACAGGGAGGGGCTGGAATTTCCGGGGCGAGAGAGAGAGGTCCCCACTCACCCACGCATAGAGGAGACGGAACTCAGCAGTCAAGCCACGGAAATACTTGATTCAAGATTGAGAGGAGGGGAAGTGGAGAATTTGGTGGCTTGGGAGGGGGAACCTGAGTCGGAAAACACGTGGGTTCCAGCGGAGACCATCAGGGATGAGGATCTCAGGGGGGAGGCCAGACACTAGTACGAAAAGGGTTTTAGAACTAATTCAAGAATTTGGTCAAGTTGCAGGATTCAAGTTGAATAAACAAAAAAATAAAGTTTTGGAGAAAAATTTAACAGCTATGGAAAGGGAGAGGTTCCAGAATGAAACAGGGTTGACAGTGGTCAAGAAGGTGAAATACTTTAGATTGAAGTCTAAAGTACGAGACTGGCTCCATTACTATCAAATAATGGAGGTGTATAAACAGGACAGGAAAATTGGCTTCCAGGTGGAGAAATCAAAACTAGAAACAGAACTGTTAGAACCCAATGCTAAGAATCTGTCAAGAATGTATAATTTGTTGCTGAAATGGAATACACAAGATGAAACAGTTAAATCAGCTATGATTAAGTGGGCACAGGACATTGGTCATAACATTATGTTTGCTGACTGGGAACAGTTGTGGACCACCAGTATTAAATTCACGGCATGTAATGCCTTAAAGGAAAATATTATGAAAATGATCTATAGGTGGTACATGACCCCAGTCAAGCTAGCAAAAATTTACCATTTGCCTGATAATAAGTGTTGGAAATGTAAAGAAACTGAAGGTACTTTTTATCACCTTTGGTGGACGTGCCCGAAGATTAAGGCTTTCTGGGAAATGTTATATAATGAAATGAAAAAGGTACTTAAATGTACTTTCCCTAAGAAACCAGAGGCCTTTCTCTTGGGCATTGTCGGCCACTTGGTGCCAAAGAAAGACAGAACTTTTTTTATGTATGCTACAACAGCAGCAAGAATACTCATCGCAAAGTATTGGAAGACACAAGATTTACCCACTCTGGAAGAATGGCAGATGAAGGTGATAGACTACATGGGACTGGCTGAAATGACCGGCAGAATCCGTGACCAGGGGAAAGAGACGGCGGATGAAGACTGGAAGAAATTTAAAATTTATCTTAAGAAACATTGCAAAATTAATGAATGCTAAAATGTTGAGGTTTTAGAAAAAAGGGGATTACAGCTGTAAAAGATTAAGTATAAGAAAAGAATAAGGGAAAATTCGATAAAACCAAGGGGCAGGATTTGCTGACACAAATTTGGAAATTGGGATGCAGAAAGGGGAGGTATGGGGAAGTCGGTGAAGTAAGGTTTAAGAAAAAAGGACTCGAAATTATACATGTTTGTTTATGTGTTTGTTTGTTTGTATTGTGTAATGTTTGTGTTTATAAAAATTGTGAAAAACCAATAAAAATTTTATATATAAAAAAAGAGGATCTGAGGGGGGAGTTTCACAGCAGGTTCCCAAGGAAGCCCAAACCGGTAGCGAGGTTCTGGGAGGAGCAATTTGGCACTACAGATGAGGAAGAAGAGTTTGTGGGGTTTCCGGCCTCCGACAAGGAGGAAAGAGAGGAATCTGAGGGTGAGGAATCGGACTGGGAGGGTGATCCGGTACGAAGAGATAGCAGCAGGTGGACAGCTATGTTTGAATCTTGAGAGGATGGGGGTAGCTCCTTCAGGGGATTTCCCGCATCGCCGTCAGACGGAAGGGAGGAATTTAGGCCAAAGGAACGGGACGGAGGTGAGGGGGGTTCTGGGGGGAGGTGGATGTAAGGGAACTGCCATCGGAGCCAAGAGTGGAGGTAAGGCTCCCCGACCATGCAGGAGAAGGGACCAGCAGAGGGAGAGAGAACACTCCCTTTGGGGAAGGTTATCAGCGTGACACCGGGGAGGAAGGGGACCAGGGAAGGACTTCGGAGAGAGGGCTCCAAGACTCTTCCACAGAGACCAGCGGGGAGAGTCCAGGACCTCAGCTGGCTAGGCCTACTCTGCGCAGAAAGCTTCCGCGCAGGGAGGCTAGGCGGAGACTGGGCGTCAAGGAATTTTTATGTTTGAAGAAATTCAGGAAACGCCCACTGACGGATTCTGCCAGCGATTGACACAGCCACGGAGGAAGGGCTGTCCAGCCAGGGAAAGGTTTAGCCAGGCAACTTTGCCTAGAACTTCAGCATCCTTTACGCACAAGCAACCCCAATTCCCATTACAATATCAATCTGTACTTACCCCTCCTTGTACATTCCTTTTCGTACCACTCTGGTACGGGCAGTCCGAAACCATGCCTGTGTAAACTCTGCGTTCCTTTTCCCAACCTTTAACCTGTCTATGATTAATGTCTTATATGCAATAATTAATGTCTTATATGGAACCCTTGCTTTGCACTTATGTTAAACAATCAGCAACAAGCACACACGTGGCAAACGCTGTATAATATCCAATAAAAGGGAGTCTCCGAGGCTTGCTCAAGAGACGCCTCCCGTATGACACCTACCTACTCGTCTGTCGTTCATTTCAACCCAACAGGGTGTCATGACCTTGTAGATCTAAAATATCCCAATTTTTTAATAAATACCAATCTTTCAACCAGAGAAGACACGAGGCTTCGTAATATAGCTTCAAATCCGGTAACCCGTAGCCACCTCTTTCTACAGTATCTATTAATATCTTGTGCTTTACTCTTGGTCTTTTACCCTTCCACAAAAATTTAGAAATTTCTTTTTGCCACTTGTTGATACTGCTGGTCTTTCCTGTAATTGGAATCGTTTGGAATAGAAAGAGTAGCTTCGGTAAAACTATCATTTTAATTACCGAAATGCGGCCCAGGAATGATAAATTTAACCTTGTCCATGTCTCCAACTGTCTTTTGATATCTTTCCAACAATGGGTATAATTATCTTCATATAAGTTAATATTCTTTGGTGTTATCCATAATCCTAAATACTTGATTTTGGAGTAGATTTTAATGTGTATTATTTGTTCTAATTCTGCTTTTTCATCTGGCGACATATTTTTAACTAATAGTTTTGTCTTGTTTAAATTCATTTTGAACCCCGCAACTTTACCGTAGCCATATATTATTTCCAACGCCTTTCTTAAACTCTGTTTTGGTTGCTCCGTAGTTATAATTAAATCGTCAGCAAATGCCCTCATTTTGTAACTTCTATTTCCCAGCATAATCCCTTTTATTTCTATTTTTCCCCTAATTTGTTTACATAAAACTTCCAATGTTAATATGAAAATTAAGGGGGATAGTGGGCGACCTTGTCTGACCCCTTTACTGATTTCACACTCCTGTGATAAATTTCCATTGATTATGATTTTAGCTTTTTGTTTTGATTATATTGCTTCAATCCCTTCTGTATAGTGTATACCAAAATCCATATGGTGTAATAGAAATTTCATAAATTTCCAGGATACCCTGTCGAAAGCTTTTTCTGCATCTATAGCCATTAAGACTGCCTTCTTTTCTATTCTTAAGTCTAAATACGCTAATAAGTTTATAATGTTTCTAGTGTTGCTATAAATGTGACTCCCGGGCAAAAAGCCAGCTTGGTCATTGTGTATCATCATCATCTGGAAGCCTTTTTTTGATCTTTCGGCTAAAATATTTGCATATAATTTATAATCGTTCTTTAGAAGTGCGATAGGCCTATAGTTGTTAATAAGTAGATTGTCCGTTCCCTGTTTTGGAATTAATGCAATAAGGCTGTCTTTCCAAGAATCCGGCATGGTTCCGTCTTTTAAGATGTTGTTCATGATACTTCTTAATGGGTTCTGAATTAGGGTTTTGTTCTGGCTCTGGCTGTGTCTCTGGCTCTGGCTCCGGCTCCAGCTCCAGCTCCAGCACTGTATCAAGTACTGTTGCAGACTCAGGCTGTGGCTCTAGGTTGTGGCTGCAGCTATGTTTTGCGCTCCGGCCCTGTATCAAGCCCTATTTCTGGCTCTCGCTCTGGCTCTGGCTCTGGCTCTGGCTCTGGCTCTGGCTCTGGCTCTCGCTCTGGCTCTGGCTCTGGCTTTCTTTCAGCTCTGGCTCTGGCTCTGGCTCTGATTCATAGTCTCACTCTGACTCTGATTCAGGGTCTCGCTCTGGCTCTGGTTCTAGCATCTATCAAGGACTGTTTCAGACTCAGGCTGTGGCTGTGGCTCTGCCTCTGTTTCAGGCTCAGGCTCTGTTTGAGGCTGTGTCTCTGTTTCAGGCTCCGGCACTGTATCAAGTACTTTTTTTAAAAAACATTTTTTTTTTATTTTTTTATCATTAATACACATATACAAGCATACAAACATACATTTCATACAATCTTTAAAAATATTCAAACATACTTACACTCAATCCCACAAATAGTTCCTTTCCCCATCACCATCCACCGACCCTTCACCCCACCTTTGTGTTGACTTCCAATCTACTCAATTACAATATCTTTCCACTTCTATTACTTTCTTTCACACACCTTTACCCTAATGTCATACTTCTTTTTCTATTACACGTTGTTTTCCATCTTATTTGATATTTCAGTATTTGAAACGGAACTTGTTTATTCTAATAGGAGTTCTGATTTTTCGATATGATTTTGCAAGTATCTTTTAAATACCTTCCAGTCCCTATCTATCTTTTCTTTTGAAATCCTTCCAATTTCTTCCATTGTTTTGGATATATTGTAATACTCCAATAATTTGGCAAGCCACTCTGTTTTTGTCGGTATTATACCACTTTTCCAGTTTTTCGCAATCAATAGCCTTGCTGCTACTGTTGCGTATAAATATAAGTTCTTATCTTCTTCCTTTAGGCTTCCTGGTACTATTCCCAATAGAAAACCTTCTGGTGTTGTCCTAAATGAGTATCTAAACATTTTTTTCATTTCATTATATATTATTTCCCAAAATTGTTTGATGTTTAAACAATTCCACCATATATGTATCATAGTACCTTTTCCCGTGTTGCATCGCCAGCAGATATCGCTACAGTTTTTATTCATTTTTGCTATTCTTTCAGGTGTTAAATACCATCTATGTTGCATTTTAAGGTAATTTTCTTTCAGTATATAACACATGGTGAATTTCATATCTTCTTTCCACAATTTTTCCCATTGTTCAAACATAATATTTTTCCCAATGTCTTGCGCCCATTTAATCATTGATGCTTTAACCAGTTCATCCTTTGTTTCCCACTCTAAAATCAGATTATACAATTTAGATATATTTTTTGATTTTGTAGCCTTATTGGAGTTCACCGATTGGGTCTGCGTTGCTCCGTGACAGGAGGAAGGAAGTCAAAATGACACCGAGTTGGTTCAAAGAAAGAGTTTATTCTGCTCTCCGGATAGCAGAAGGCACTTGCGTGGTGAGTCCACAGCAAGTCCAAAGAAATGACAGGTTTCATGCAGTTTATATATCCTCCAGGCACCCTATCACTCCTCCCCTAGGAGCCCAACCACGTTGGCGTACGTACACATATGTTCCTGCTCTGGTACTCTCAACCATAAAAGGATCTTCCTTCCTGTACTTCTGACCATAAAAGGATATTCCTGTTCCTACTCCTATCTTGGAGCAAGAGGTCACTACTTCCAAGAACATGCTCTGGCATTAGTCCCAGACTTGGGTCTCTGCGTCATTTGTGGTCAGGACATAAGATATGTCTGTGTCTGTTCTACTGGTAAAGTCAAGGCCAGTCTTGACGTCAAACTGATAAGGGAGAGAGCTGTGTTCTTGTTTTGCATTTGTTCAACGGCTAAAGTTTATGCATTTTAGCTGAGGAGAAATGGGGATTTTGGTGCAGTTTAGAAACTGCCTGCACAGTCAGTTTTGGGGTTTGGGAAACCCATTCCTTCAATTTTTCTTGTATTAAATATTTATCGAATTTTGATATTTCTTTTTCAAATCCTAACTTTTTGTCTTTTGCTAATCTATACTTAATTTGAATATATTGAAACCAATCACTAATATGAGCTTTAATTTCTGTGTAGTCCTTTAGTTCCAATTCTCCGTTTTCTTCCTTTAATACAGTTTTACAGGTAGCCCAATTTTCTTTCATATTTAATTTTTTCACTGCGACAATTTCTGCTGGCGATGCCCACCAGGGAGTTTTTGGTTCTAAAAGTCTTTTATATTTCTCCCATATTTTATATATAGATTTTCTGATTATATGCCCTAGGAAGCCTTTATGTACTCTCACTTTTTCATCTATTAAATAGGCATGCCATCCAAATCTCGTCTCTACTCCCTCTAAATCCAATACATCCGAGTCATCTAATTTGATCCATTCCTTTAGCCAGGTCAGACCCACCGCCTCATGATATAACTCCATATCTGGGAGACCAAATCCTCCTCTCTCCTTCTTATCTATCATTATTTTGTGTTTTATTCTTGGCTTTTTCCCTGACCATATGAATTTAGCCAAATCTCCTTTCCAGTTATTAAAACATTTATCTCCTCCTAGTATTGGGATACTTTGAAATTAAAACATCATCCTTGGTAATATGTTCATCTTTATTACCGATATTTTCCCTAGTAAAGAAAGATTTAATTTTCCCCATACTTGCAAGTCATTTTTTATTTCATTCCATGTTTTCCCATAGTTCTCATTACTTAAGTCTATAGTATTTGTTGTTAAATTTATTCCAAGATACCTTATTTTCTTTTTAATTTCCAATCCTGTAATTTCTTGTAATTTCACTTTATCTTTTTCTTCCATATTTTTCACTAGTATTTTGGTTTTCCCATAGTTTAATTTGAATCCTGCTAATCTGCCATATTCGTTTATGCATTCCAATATTCTAGGTGTACATTGTAGGGGATTTTCTGTTGTGATCATAACATCGTCTGCAAACGCTCTTAACTTATATCTTTTTTCACCAACTGCTATTCCTCTTATTTGGTTGTCCTGCCTTATTTTCTTTAATAGAACCTCTAATACTATTATAAATAACATTGGGGATAGGGGGCATCCTTGTCTTGTACCTTTAAAGATGTTGATTTCTTCTCCAAACTCTCCATTAATAATAATTTTTGCTTTCTGTTGGTTATATATTGCATTTATACCTTTTTGGAATTTTTCACCTAGACACAATTCTTTTAATAGTTTTTTCATAAATTCCCATGAGATTTTGTCGAAAGCCTTCTCCGCATCGATTGAAATCAGGGCTGCTTGTTTGTCTCTTCTTACTTGTAGATATTCCATTATGTCTATTATATTTCTGATATTATCCTTTATTTGTCTACCTTCCACAAATCCAGCCTGATTTTTATGTACTATTTTTCCTATAATTTTTTTCAACCTATTAGCCAGTAATCCTGCGTAAATTTTATAATCGGAATTTAACAATGAAATGGGTCTATAATTTGAGACCAATTCCAAATCCGTACCTTGTTTTGGCAGGAGCGTTATATACCCTTGAGTCCAAGAGTCTGGAACATTCCCCTTCTCTACTGCTTCCTCTATTACTTCTTTTAGTGGGTCAATTAATTCATTTAACATTTCTTTGTAGTATTCTGCTGGTATGCCATCTGGACCTGGGGATTTCCCTATTTTTAATTTTTGAATTGATTCCTTAATTTCTATGGTTGATATTGGTTCATTTAATAATTTATGGTCTTCTTCTGCTATCTCTATTAATTTATTTTTCTTTATATATTCCTCTATTTCTTCTATTGACACTTCATCTTTTTGATATAATTTTTTGTAATATTTTTCAAATTCTTTTTTGATTTCTGTCATATCACTTATTGTCCTCTCTTCTACTTTTATTTTATTTATTAATTTTTCATTTCTTTGTTTCTTTAGTTGCCAGGCAAGGATCTTGCCTGGCTTGTTTGCCCATTCAAAATTTTTATATTTCCAAAATTTGATTTGTTGTTCTACCTCCTGTTCTATAATTTTATTATATTCTACTCTCAGTAATTTAATTTCTTGATTTAATCTCTCTTTATTTTTGCTTGCATAGGCCAATTTTTCCTTCCTTTTAATTTCTTCTAAAAGCCCCCTTTTCTTTTTTTCTTTATTCTTATATGCTATTGAGTTTTGTTGTATGAAATATCCCCTAACTGTTGGGAAACTGCCAGGGAGATATAGTCCATCATGGCCCAAGCCGGCTGTCGGATGTCCATCGATCTCCCGTAGACAGGCAGATCCAGCAGTTAGCGGCACGAAGCCTTAGAAATAGATTCCCACATTCCAGGCTTGTGCACAATGTTTATCAGCAGAAACACAGCAGAAAGCTTGCACCGCAGAAGAGCATATTTTACAGACTTTATTTAGCGTAGAACAGAACAAAGAAGAACATGACCGTTCTTTGTCAGTGTCTCTGACCAACTGGCATCGAAAGGAAGGAACAGCAAGCATAAACATCCTGTGAATAGAACATGCGCAGACTCTGTGACTCACAAAGCTTGCTCCCTTTTAAGGTGTAATAGACCTTTCATAAATTTCCAGGATACCCTGTCGAAAGCTTTTTCTGCATCTATAGCCATTAAGACTGCCTTCTTTTCTATTCTTAAGTCTAAATACGCTAATAAGTTTATAATGTTTCTAGTGTTGCTATAAATGTGCCTCCTGGGCAAAAAGCCAGCTTGGTCATTGTGTATCATAATCTGGAAGCCTTTTTTTGATCTTTCGGCTAAAATATTTGCATATAATTTATAATCGTTCTTTAGAAGTGCGATAGGCCTATCGTTGTTAATAAGTAGATTGTCCGTATCCTGTTTTGGAATTAATGCAATAAGGCTGTCTTTCCAAGAATCCGGCATGGTTCCATCTTTTAAGATGTTGTTCATCATACTTCTTAATGGGTCAGACAGCAAGTCCTCCATTTTTTTATAATATATTGCCGGTAGGCAGTCTGGCCCTGGTGGCTTTCCTATCTTTGCTTCCTTAATTGCTCTTTGAATTTCGTACGATGTAATAGGGGCATTCAACAGTTCTTTTTGTTCTTTAGTAAGTTTCGGAAGACAGTTCTGTTCTAAATGTTCTTTAACTTCTTCTGTTGTTTCATTTCCTTCCTTATAGATTTCTCTAAAGAATTCGAGAAATCGTTTCTCTATTTCTTTAGGGTTGTTTATTATTTTGCCTTTGCACTTAACTCTATTTATATATATATTTTTTAAAAAATTTTTTATTGGTTTTTCAAATTTTTATAACAACACAACACACACATAAAAGACAAAGACAAGAACACGTACAATTTCAGAGATCTTACTTTCTTAACCTTGGTCGTTGACTTCCCCCCACCCCACTTCCTGCATCCCACTTCCCATAGTTATATCAGCAAATTATTATTTTGTCTTCTTACCATTTTAATATTACGTCTTTTGTAAAAAATTAAGTTCTTTCCTAAGTTGGACTCGAAAGTCTCTTCCATCGATTTCCCATTTTTTATAAAACATAAAACATATTAACTAAACCCAAAATCATAAGTGTTTTTGAAATTCTGTTTTCCCCTCCTCCCATCCCCGGTTTCCGTCCCTTCCCAAGTACAAGTCCAAAATAGCAGTTCTTAGCCTGGGTTCCTCACGTCCGAGGCCTTCAAATCTCTTTCAGTTCCTCTCCGCCGGTTTTGTTGGTAATCCTTCATGTTGGTCTTCGGATCTCGAAGGAGTTGTATCCCAGTCAGGCCAGATTTTCTTCCCACAAAAGCACTTGAAACCAACTGCTGCAAAATTTCCACCAATCCTTCATATTCCAAATCAGAATAGAAATAAAGATAAGAGTCAGAATGAAAATAAAGATGAAGGCCCCAATCATATTTCTTCTTTCTTTTAAATTCTTGGATTCCCAGTATTCCAGGGGCCTTTTCCTTCATCTTGCGGATCTTTTGCAGATTTATACTCCACATAATCCAAGGGTCTTCTTGTTTATAATCCATTTGTATGGGCTTCTGATTTGTACCTTCCATCTGTACTTTCTCCTGTACTTGTTTAGTCTCATTTTCTTCTTGCGTTATCTCTTTCCGCTCGGCTGCAGATTTTTTCTCACTCAAGTCCTCCATACTTTCAGCAGAGCTGCTTATTCCAGCAGTCAAGGTCATAAGTTGTTTATTCATGGCAAGACTCTGCTCTTGTAGAATTCCCACAAGATAGAATGTTTTTTCTAGCTCAGCTAGTAAGTTTCCATCCACAGCCATTGTAATGTCTCAGACTTCCCCCTAGGGGGAATCTAGTTACAGTAATCTTTTCCCAACAATCCTTTTCCTCTTGATTTATTTCTTTGTATCCAAACACTTTAGTTAATTTATATCAATTTTAGTCCAGAGAGATCTTGGGTAGCAAACTCTTTCACTTTAAGTCACCCGTTTGACAGCTTTTGACAGCTGTCAAACTCCTTTCCTCTTCAACAGGCTCAGAAACAGGACTCTCCCGGGCCCGGGAGGGGGGATTACAAACGGCAAAAGAAAAAGTTCTAAAACACCACTCTTGCACTCCAGCTCCACACTTCTTTCATCCAATCGTGAAAGTTACTGTCTTTTTAAACTCACCCCAAAAGGGTAGGCTCTCCAACTTAGTTTTCCTGCTATTGCTTTAAATCGTCTGCAGGAGGGGGGGTGCGGACTTCCCTTTAACACATCCCCCGGTCGTACCAAATTTACGGATCAATATTTTAAAGTCCAGGTTCCAATCTACTCACGGGTTGCTTCTTTTTTGGGTTCAAATTTGAGGAAGAAAGTCAGCGCTCTTCAGCCATGGCACACGGCTCCGCTCCGCTGGGGTAGCGGTCTACTCTCAGCTCCACGCCACTCTCCGTACCCTCTCCGCAGCCTTTAAAAAGGCTCTTCATGGGTCGGGGAGGGCGCTTAAGGTGCCCACCGAGTCACCAGGTCCTCAGGCATCCGCGCCTGAGGTTTTTGAGGGTCCCCGCGTCGCCGTCGCGGCAAGACCTGTCCTCAGCAGAGCCGATTCCCTCCGGAGTTCGGAGGGAATCCGCCATTAGCTGTTCGCGCCAACCCGGAAGTCCCACTTAACTCTATTTATAAGCCTTTCTGCCTCTCTCTTCTTTAATTGCCATGCTAAAAACCAGGCTCAGGTTCTGTTTCAGGCTGTGTCTATGTTTCAGGGTCCGGCGCTGTATCAAACACCGTTTCAGGCTCAGGCTCAGGCTTCTGCTCTTTATTAGGCTTTGTCTCAGTCTTTGGCTCTAGCACTTATTCTAGCTCTATTTCAGGCTCGGCCTGTGTCTCAGCCTTTGTCTCTGTTTCACGCTGTTTCTCTGTTTCAGGCTCTGGCGCTGTTTCAAGCCCTGTATCTGCCTCTGCCTCTGTTTCAGGCTCTGGCACTCTATCAAGCACTGTTTCTGGCTCTGGCTCTCTTTCAGGCTCTGGTTCTGAATTTGGGTTTTGTTCTGGCTCTGGCTGTGTCTCTGGATCTGGCTGTGTCTCTGCTTCAGGCTCCTATGCTGTCCTATAGTGCACTCTATCAAGCACTATTTCAGACTCAGGCTGTGGATCTCGGCTGTGGCTCTAGGCTCCGTCTGTGGCTCTGTCTGTGGCTCTGGCTCTCTTTCAGGGTCTGGTTCTGAATGAAGATCTAGTTCTGACTCTGATTCAGGGTCTCATGATGGCTCTTCCTCTGCCTCTGACCCAGCTATGTTTCAGGGTCTGGCTCTCTTTCAGGCTCTGGTTCTGAATTAGGGTTTTGTTCTGGCTCTGGCTGTGCCTCTGCCTCTGGCTCTGACTCCAGCTCCAGCTCCGGCACTGTATCACGTACTGTTGGAGACTCAGGCTGTGGCTCTAGGCTGTGGCTGCAGCTATGTTTTGTGCTCCGGCCCTGTATCAAGCCCTATTTCTGGCTCTGGCTCTGGCTTTCTTTCACATCTGGCTCTGAATGAGGCTCTGGCTCTGGCTCTGATTCATGTTCTCCCTCTGACTCTGATTCAGGGTTTCGCTCTGGCTCTGGCTCTGGCACTCTATCAAGGACTGTTTCAGACTCAGGCTGTGGCTCTGCCTCTGTTTCAGGCCCAGGCTCTGTTTGAGGCTGTGTCTCTGTTTCAGGCTCCGGCACTGTATCAAGTACTGTTGCAGACTCAGGCTGTGGTTCTAGGCTGTGGCTGTGGCTGTTGCTCTGGTTTGGGCTGTGGCTCTTTTTCAGGCTCTGGTTCTGAATGAGGGCTTGGTTACGGCACTGATTCAGGGTCTCGCTCTGTCTCTGGCTGTGTCTCTGTTGCACCTCAAACGGTGGTTTCTTGTTGTTGTTGTTGTTGTTGTTGTTGTTATTTTCTTTCTGGGGTGGGACGAATGTTTAGTTGGGGCGGGGATTATTTTAAGTTTACTATAATTGTTTCTTGCTTTGTTTTTCTTTTACTATTTTTTTACGTTATTGTATAGGGTCAGGGCTGCCTGGGAGGGGGCCTGAGCCAACAGAATGGCTGGGGCAAGTTCCCTACGGGGGGGTGTGTATTGGAACGCCCAATCTCTCTTATCGCGGGTGGGAGGAACAGTTGCGCTAAGACCAGACCACGTCTTTACCGAAGATCTGGTTCTGACTCTGATTCTGATTCTCTGATTCTGCCTCTCTATCAAGTGCTGTTTCAGACTTAGGCTGTGGCTGTGGCTCTGGCTCTGTTTCCATTCTTACAATGGAATGTACATAAAACAATAATCCTTTCTATATAAATTTTCCAATACATTTTGAAAACATAATAAATCCTTAATTGTTGTCCACCTCCTTTCAGTTCCTTTAACACTCGAATGCTAGCACGGAGTCAAAACTATTATTGTATTTTTGAGCATATCTTATATAACCATCCCATTTTCCTGCAAATTTTTGCTTTGAGATTCCACTGAGTTTGCTAGTCAATTGAGCTGTCTCCACCAATTCCTGTCATTTGATTTGCCAATCTGTATATTCTCCCCCCCCAAAAAAATATTAATCTTTTCACACGTCCACCAGCGGAGGTCCTGGACTCTCCCCGCTGGTCTCTGTTGAAGAGTCTTGGAGCCCTCTCTCCGAAGTCCTTCCCTGGTCCCCTTCCTCCCCGGTGTCACGCTGATAACCTTCCCCAAAGGGAGTGTTCTCTCTCCCTCTGCTGGTCCCTTCTCCTGCATGGCCGGGGAGCCTTACCTCCACTCTTGGCTCCGATGGCAGTTCCCTGACAGATATGGTGTGAACTCAAGGTGAACAGAACGTACCAGGGTGATGAGGGAATGTCTTAGCATCAGCGCGGTTTGAGCAGCATGAGCAGAACAAAGCTTAGAAGCAAGACTTCCCATCATGCCACAGTTATGTGCAGAAGCAATGCTTCCCATCATGCCATGGTCATGTGCAAAAGCAATGCTTTCCTTCATCTCCCCCTTTCTTTTCTTATTTGCGAGGTGTTCTGGGTGAATAAGACAAAAATACTTCGGGATACATGGTATGCCAGCGCATGCCCGAAATAAGTTCGCCACATCTCCCCTAATGTTTACTGCTGGTGCTGCACTTTCGCGAAGTAGGCAGCAATGTTTTTATTGGGTGGCTGAGGGGGAGAGAGAAACCGAGACAAAAGACTTATGAGTCCAGGAATGCATTGGAGGAAGCAACATAGCAAAATCAATATACATATTATAATAATGGCATATTGAAAGAGATTACGAAGCCAATTCAGGTTTGGCAACCAGCCAGTGAGCCACTGGGTGAATGAGTCCCACAGACCAGAAAGTCCAACGTCCTGTTTAATGTGGTGTGTAAGATTTTGCAAATGAGAGATTTGCTTTTGGGTGGCTTTGGAATTATCAGTAATATTGAAACAACACATGTCGTCCACTTGTTCACAGCCGTAATGATGAAGCATCAATAGATAATCGATAGCAGCGCGGCTCTGCAGAAGACCATGCTGGAGTTCACTCTGCTCTTTATTTAGAAGATGAAGCGCTTGAGAAGTAAAATTCAGGGCTTTTGCTGCAGAACAAGCTAAAGAGTTAATGTTCCTACTATTGCGTACAGCCAATCCAGGGACTCCTAGGAGAGAAACAGCTAAAGAGATATATTCAGACCTACTGGGAAGAGAAATTGAATCGTCACAATCGTTAGTCAATGCAATAGAGCGGCAATATCGAGAGCGGGTCAAATGATGCTTTTTGGGTAATACGATGGACAAACGGCTTAAGCAGCAGGGTGTGCCATGGCTGATGTTTGCTGGAATGTAATTAAATGTATAGCCAGGACACGTCCAGAACCAGCCAGCAGGTAGTTCTTTGTATTTATATACATAAGAAATATTGACATAATTAGAACAGTGGAAATTATCCTTGCCCATTTCCACACAGTTGGATTTTGTGCAATTGACCATATGGGCACAGGTGACATTAAAAGAAGCCACGTATGGGGTCAACAAATCAATGGCCAAAGGTGGGCATCGGTGCACTTGGTTACCCCAGTTGTGGTAACCGGAACAACCAAGGGTGCGGAGAGAATCGTTTTGGGGTAGGGATGGGAAAAACCAGGTATCATTTTGTATGTCAAAAGGGTCATGGCAAACAGGGATAAGGCAGGAGCCAAGGATTTCACCTATTGATACCTGTTGGGTTAGGCAAAAGGAAGAAATATTGAGGGTCTTTGCAAAAGATTCCCACACATTTGTTGGTGTGGAGTTACCGCTATTAAGAGCAGAAGCAGAAAGAGGCAAAAACAAAACGCTAAAGAGCCAGAGCCAGAGCACTAAAGCAAGTAGCTTTCCCCCCGTTATGGGCCATTGTTATACCCATACCGGGGTGGTTGATTTCCAGTGGAGGGGGAGTGCAAGCTTACTCATTTAATTGAATGGTAGCTTGTAATTGTTGTAGCAAGTCTCTGCCCCACAGATTGAGATGGATTTTTAACACACAGGGCTGGATATATGCAATGGTTTCAGAGCTATCAGGCAGAGAAACAGGCAGCCACTGTACGCTTTGGGAAGAGGTTTGAGGTCCACCTACACCCCAAACTGCAGAGGCAGACTCAAGGGGCCACGTGGGGTCCCAGCAACTACTGGAAATTACAGAAATGTCCGTGCCTGTGTCAATCAAGCCTTCCAGAACCTTGCCATTTATCTTGTACTTACGAAGAAGTTTCTGATGACCAATCCGCTGGATTACAGCTAACAGCTGTGGAGAAAAAGGAGAGAGCTCGTGCAAATTACTATCAATAATAGAAACAGTAGGGTGAGAAGGGAGCACCACCAAATGCGCCCAGGACTCACCCTTCTTTAACTGCATGGGCATGTGGCTCCAAAGTTGAACCATTATTGTGCCCACATAGTCAGGATCCAGAACTCCTGGAATAACCTGGATTCCTTCTTTTGCCGCAGAAAATTTGGGTAAAATTAAACCTGCGACTTTAGGAGGTAGTGGGCCCGCCAATTGGGTGGGCATAAGCACAATTTCACCAGGTAAAACAGTGTCTTTGGTTTCTTGATTAATTAAGTCGATGGTAAAATCAGAGCGTGTATCCTTTGAGATGGTTTTAATAGTGGAGACTAACGGCGGAGGGCTCCCTATTTGTCCGGGAGTGGGGCCCCTAAGGAGTTTCCCAAACTCCTGCACTGATTTGCCCAATGATAGCCTTTACCGCACTTCGGGCATTTCTTGGAAGGCTGAGCCTTATTGGCATCACCATTCCTGTTTGCACCCCCGCCAGGGGCTCTGCATTGTTTAGCAAAATGACCTGGGCGCTTGCAGTTGAAGCAGTTCCCAGTGGGCTTGTTGCCAGCCTGGATGGCACCGGCAAGCAAGGACATCGCATGACTCTGGCTTCCAACATCTGCACGGGCTTGAATCATATGGGCCAGGTCATATTTAGGGCGATGTATGATCGACTGCAAAGCCTTTTTGCAGTCAGTACTTGCATTTTCGAAAGCGGATTTTTTCATCAATTCATTTTGAGCTGTAGCGTCATCAATCTGCCTAGTGACTGATTCTTTCAATCTATCTATAAATTGATGGTAGGGCTCCGAATGTTGTTGCTTAATATTAACAAAGGAGCTAAGTGGTTGTCCTGAGACAGGGACTTTGCGAAAGGCGCGTTGCACACAGGTCGCGGTGCGACTAAAATGTAAAGGTGTTAATTGCGCTTGGGCTGGTATATTATCATACGGACCAGCACCAAAGAGTTGGTTGGCTGAATGCTGTGGATCAGCCAGGGCTACTGCGCAATGCTTAAATTCACTTTCAAAAACTACATACCGAGCCGGGGATAACAGCATGCGCATCAGATCTTTCCAATCTTGAGGTAGCATTGTATAACCAGTTGCTATTCCCTCCAGCATTCCTGTCACATAAGTGGATTTTAGGCCGGAATCAGTAATGGCTTTCCTTAATTCTCTCAGAATAGAATAAGGAAGCGTCTCATACATAATTTGTTGTTGCGCAGTGCCAAGGTTAGTATAAGAAATAGGGAAAGCAGACGGCAGTTCCCCGGCCCACCCCGTCTCCTCCTCCAAGGAAAGAATTCCTTCCTGTCTAGCTTGAAAAAGTGCAGCACGCACAGCTCCTGTAGGAGCAGGCGGAGGAGGGAGGGTAGGGGGGATGTGGGGGATGTGGGCTGAGGCGAAGGGGGGTTTAGAGAAAGTTGCGATGGAGGCAAAAGCTTTGGGTAAGGAGGTAGACTGTCTGTTGCGGCTAAAAGGGCAGGTGGCAGGGCAATTGGTGGGTAATTGTCTGGTGCGGATGCCGACGGAGATGCCTGGGGACCTAATCTAGCGACGGCATCCGCACACTTTTCCAGTCGAGTGAAGTATGAGGCTGCGTAAAGGGATCTGGCACGTCGAGGGTCACCAGATGTTGGGTTGAAATGAACGACAGACGAGTAGGTAGGTGTCATACGGGAGGCGTCTATCGAGCAAGCCTCGGAGACTCCCTTTTATTGGATATTATACAGCGTTTGCCATGTGTGTGCTTATTGCTGATTGGTTAACATAAGTACAAAGCAAGGGTTCCATATAAGACATTAATGATTGCATATAAGACATTAATCATAGACAGGTTAAAGGTTGGGAAAAGGAACGCGGAGTTTACACAGGCATGGTTTCAGACTGCCCGTACCAGAGTGGTACGAAAAGGAATGTACAAGGAGGGGTAAGTACAGATTGATATGGTGTGAACTCAAGGTGAACAGAACGTACCAGGGTGATGAGGGAATGTCTTAGCATCAGCACGGTTTGTGCAGCATGAGCAGAACAAAGCTTAGAAACAAGACTTCCCATCATGCCACAGTTATGTGCAGAAGCAATGCTTCCCATCATGCCATGGTCATGTGCAAAAGCAATGCTTTCCTTCAACACCCGTTTTGGGTGGCATGGCTATCTTAATTATGGGAAAATAAAGACGCATAGGAGTTTTTCAAATACAAAAGATATTTGGAACAGAAAACCCCAAGATGGAACTCTCCACTAGAAGCAATCGCTGTTAAAAAAAACAACAACTATTTCTTGATAGAGTGCCAGAGCCAGAGCGAGACCCTGAATCAGTGCCAGAGCCAAGCCCTCATTCAGAACCAGAGCCTGAGAAAGAGCCAGAACCAGAACCAGAGCAACAGCCACAGCCACAGCCTGAGTCTGAAACAGCCCTTGATAGAGAGCCAGAACCAGAGAATCAGAATCAGAGTCAGAACCAGAACCAGATCTTCAGTAAAGACGTGGTCTGGTCTTAGCGCAACTGCTCCTCCCACCCGCGATAACAGAGACTGTGTGTTCCAATACATCCCCCCGTAGGGAACCTGCCCCAGCCATTCTGTTGGCTGAGGCCCCCTCCCAGGCAGCCCTGACCCTTTCCCCTTAAAAAGCAAAATACAAACTATACAATAACCTAAGAAAATAGTAAAAGAAAAACAAAGCAAGAAACAATTATGCTAAACTTAAAATAATCCCCGCCCCAACTAAACATTTGTCCCACCCCAGAAAGAAAACAACAACAACAACAACAACAACAACAACAACAACAACAACAAACCACCGTTTGAAGTGCAACAGAGACACGGCCAGAGACAGAACGAGACCCTGAAGCAGTGCCATAACCAAGCCCTCATTCAGGACCAGAGCCTGAAAAAGAGCCACAGCCCAAACCAGAGCAACAGCCACAGCCACAGCCACAGCCTAGAGCCACAGCCTGAGTCTGCAACAGTACTTGATACAGTGCCGGAGTCTGAAAGAGAGACACAGCCTCAAACAGAGCCTGAGTCTGAAACAGAGGCAGAGCCACAGCCACAGCCTGAGTCTGAAACAGTCCTTGATAGAGTGCCAGAGCCAGAGCCAGAGCAAAAACCTGAATCAGAGTCAGAGGGAGAACATGAATCAGAGCCAGAGCCAGAGCCAGAGCTCAATGAAAGCCAGAGCCTGAGCCAGAGCCAGAAATAGGGCTTGATACAGGGCCGGAGCGCAAAACATAGCTGCAGCCACAGCCTAGAGCCACAGCCTGAGTCTGCAACAGTACTTGATACAGTGCCGGAGCTGGAGCCAGAGCCAGAGACACAGCCAGAGCCAGAACAAAACCCTAATTCAGAACCAGAGCCTGAAAGGGAGCCAGAGCCAGAAACAGTGCTTGATAGAGTGCCAGAGCCTGAAACAGAAGCAGAGGCAGATACAAGGCTTGAAACAGCGCCGGAGCCTGAAACAGAGAAACAGTGTGAAACAGAGACAAAGGCTGAGAGACAGGCCGAGCCTGAAATAGAGCTAGAATAAGTGCTAGAGCCAAAGACTGAGACAAAGCCTAATAAAGAGCAGAAGCCTGAGCCTGAGCCTGAAACAGTGCTTGATACAGTGCCAGAGCCTGAAACAGAACCAGAGCCACAGCTACAGCCATAGTGCCACAGCCTGAGTCTGCAACAGTGTTTGATACAGCGCAGGAGCCTGAAACAGAGACACAGCCTGAAACAGAACCTGAGCCTGGTTATTAGCATGGCAATTAAAGAAGAGAGAGGCAGAAAGGCTTATAAATAGAGTTAAGTGCAAAGGCAAAATAATAAACAACCCTACAGAAATAGAGAAACGATTTCTCGAATTCTTTAGAGAAATCTATAAGGAAGGAAATGAAACAACAGAAGAAGTTAAAGAACATTTAGAACAGAATTGTCTTCCGAAACTTACTAAAGAACAAAAAGAACTGTTGAATGCCCCTATTACATCGTACGAAATTCAAAGAGCAATTAAGGAAGCAAAGATAGGAAAGGCGCTGAAGCCTGTGGACTTGGTGACTCGTCGTGCACCATTTGCGCCCCCCGACCCGCGAAGAAGCCTTTTTAAAGGCTTCGGAGCGGGGGACAGAGAGTGGCGCGTTGCTGAGAGTAGACCGCTTCTTCTACGGAGCGAAGCCGCATGCCATGGCCAGAGAGCGCTGACTTCTTTCTTTGAACATTTGGACTTTAAAAGTAACAACCCGTGAGTAGTACAGGAATTGGAACTAAAAATAGTTTTTTCTGAATTTGGCACGATCGGGGGAGGTGCTAAAAGGAAGTCCGTCTCCCCTTCCTGTAGATAAATTAAAGCAAGAATTGATAACTAAGGTTGACAGAACATCCTTCTCTTTACGGGATAAAAGCTATTAATTCTGTTTCAGGCTCTGGCACTCTATCAAGCACTGTTTCTGGCTCTGGCTCCCTTTCAGGCTCTGGTTCTGAATTAGGGTTTTGTTCTGGCTCTGGCTGTGTCTCTGGATCTGGCTGTGTCTCTGCTTCAGGCTCCTATGCTGTATCAAGCACTGTATCAGGCTCTGCCTCTGTTTCAGGCTCTGGCACTCTATCAAGCACTGTTTCTGGCTCTGGCTCTCTTTCAGGCTCTGGTTCTGAATTAGGGTTTTGTTCTGGCTCTGGCTGTGTCTCTGGATCTGGCTGTGTCTCTGCTTCAGGCTCCTATGCTGTATCAAGCACTGTATCAGGCTCTGCCTCTCCCTCTGCCTCTGGCTACGTATCAGGCTCTGCCTCTCCCTCTGCCCCTGGCTACGTTTAAGCGTCAGGCTCAGTTTCATGCCCCTATTACATCGTACGAAATTCAAAGAGCAATTAAGGAAGCAAAGATAGGAAAGGCGCTGAAGCCTGTGGACTTGGTGACTCGTCGTGCACCATTTGCGCCCCCCGACCCGCGAAGAAGCCTTTTTAAAGGCTTCGGAGCGGGGGACAGAGAGTGGCGCGTTGCTGAGAGTAGACCGCTTCTTCTACGGAGCGAAGCCGCATGCCATGGCCAGAGAGCGCTGACTTCTTTCTTTGAACATTTGGACTTTAAAAGTAACAACCCGTGAGTAGTACAGGAATTGGAACTAAAAATAGTTTTTTCTGAATTTGGCACGATCGGGGGAGGTGCTAAAAGGAAGTCCGTCTCCCCTTCCTGTAGATAAATTAAAGCAAGAATTGATAACTAAGGTTGACAGAACATCCTTCTCTTTACGGGATAAAAGCTATTAATTCTGTTTCAGGCTCTGGCACTTTGGGTAAGGAGGTAGACTGTCTGTTGCGGCTAAAAGGGCATGTGGCAGGGCAGTCGGTGGGGAATTGTCTGGTGCGGGTGCCGACGGAGACGCCTGGGGACCTAATCTAGCGACGGCATCCGCACACTTCTGCCAAGTGAGCAGACAATGAATGCCAAGTCTCCATCCCCAAGGACCCTATTTCTGGGTACCAGGGGCACTCACAAGCAATATGACATAACAATCGTTCAATTTCTTTCAAGGAAATATGCACACCTGCTACTCTCTGTCTGACTAAATGAAACAGTTCTTTAGCATGCTCTTTTTGGGACTTTGTAAGCTCCTCCCCCCCCCCACATACTCACAGTGTAGCGCGCTGAGACTTTTCCAGTCGAGTGAAGTATGAGGCTGCGTAAATTGATCTGGCACGTCGAGGGTCACCAGATGTTGGGTTGAAATGAACGACAGACGAGTAGGTAGGTGTCATACGGGAGGCGTCTCTCGAGCAAGCCTCGGAGACTCCCTTTTATTGGATATTATACAGCGTTTGCCACGTGTGTGCTTGTTGCTGATTGGTTAACATAAGTACAAAGCAAGGGTTCCATATAAGACATTAATTATTGCATATAAGACATTAATCATAGACAGGTTAAAGGTTGGGAAAAGGAACGCGGAGTTTACACAGGCATGGTTTCGGACTGCCCGTACCAGAGTGGTACGAAAAGGAATGTACAAGGAGGGGTAAGTACAGATTGATATGGTGTGAACTCAAGGTGAACAGAACGTACCAGGGTGATGAGGGAATGTCTTAGCCTCAGCACGGTTTGTGCAGCATGAGCAGAACAAAGCTTAGAAGCAAGACTTCCCATCATGCCACAGTTATGTGCAGAAGCAATGCTTCCCATCATGCCATGCTCATGTGCAAAAGCAATGCTTTCCTTCAACACCCGTTTTGGGTGGCATGGCTACCTTAATTATGGGAAAATAAAGACGCATAGGAGTTTTTCAAATCATATAATAAGAAATGCTATATATAAGGTATGGGGAAAATACAAAAGATATTTGGAACAGAAAACCCCAGGATGGAAATCTCCACTAGAAGCAATCGCTGTTAAAAAAAAGCAACAACATCAAAGAGAACTGGATAACGTATAACACAATATTAAGGGGGGAGGAGGAGGGTCAACTAATATTGATAAGTTATGAAAAAATAAAAGATCACTTTTCTACTTGGCTAGATTACTTCCAGGTGAATGAAGTGTTCAGACAGGATAAGCAGATAGGTTTTGAAAAGGAGCCTTCAAGATTTGAAAGAGAACTACTGAATAGTAAAACCAAAATAATCGCAAAAATGTATAGACTTCTTTTAGACTACGAAGTAATGGATGAGGAGGTTAAGGCTTCAATGATAAAGTGGGCCCAAGATGTGGGCCGTCCAATTATGCTAAAAGATGGGGGAAACTGATGGAATGTAAATTTGAAATTTACAGCCAGCTATAATATAAGAGAGAACATGATGAAAATGGCTCATAGGTGGTACCTCACTCCTTCCAGATGATCAAGAATGTATAAAAAATTGGCGAATGCTTGTTGGAGATGTGGAGGAAATAACGGTGACATGAACCACATGTGGTGGACGTGTGAAAAGATTGAGATTTTTTTGGGGGGGGAATATACGATGAATTAAAAAAGATGATGGGGATAACTTTTACAGAAAAAACGCAGGCATTTCTGTGAAGTATTTTAGATAAAGAGATCCCCAAAAAATCTAAAAGAGGTATTCTTGTATGCAACCACAGCAGCTCGTATACTTGTGGCCAAGGGATGGAAAGATCACGAGGCTCCAAAAATAACAGATTGGCAAATCAAATTACAGGAATTGGTGGAGACGGCTCAATTGACTAGCAAACTCAGAGGAATCTCAAAGCAAAAATTTGCAGAAAAATGGGATGGTTATACAAGATATGTTCAAAAATACAATAATAGTTTTGACTCCGTGCTAGCATTCGAGTGATAAAGGAACTAAAAGGAGGTGGACAACAATTAAGGATTTATTATGTTTTCAGAATGTAAGAATTGTAAGAATGGAAACAGAGCCAGAGCCACAGCCACAGCCTAAGTCTGAAAGAGTCCTTGATAGAGTGCCAGAGCCAGAGCGAGACCCTGAATCAGTGCCATAACCAAGCTCTCATTCAGAACCAGAGCCTGAAAAAGAGCCACAACCCAAACCAGAGCAACAGCCACAGCCACAGCCTAGAGCCACAGCCTGAGTCTGCAACAGTACTTGATACAGTGCCGGAGCCTGAAACAGAGACACAGCCTCAAACAGAGCCTGAGCCTGAAACAGAGGCAGAGCCACAGCCACAGCCTGAGTCTGAAACAGTCCTTGATTGAGTGCCAGAGCCAGAGCCAGAGCGAAACCCTGAATCAGAGTCAGAGGGAGAACATGAATCAGAGCCAGAGCCAGAGCCAGAGCTGAATGAAAGCCAGAGCCAGAGCCAGAAATAGGGCTTGATACAGGGCCGGAGCGCAAAACATAGCTGCAGCCACAGCCTAGAGCCACAGCCTGAGTCTGCAACAGTACTTGATACAGTGCCGGAGCTGGAACCAGAGCCAGAGCCACAGCCAGAGCCAGAAAAAAACCCTAATTCAGAACCAGAGCCTGAAAGAGAGCCAGACCCTGAAACATAGCTGGGTCAGAGGCAGAGGAAGAGCCATCATGAGACCCTGAATCAGAGTCAGAACCAGATCTTCATTCAGAAAAAGACCCTGAAATAGAGCCAGAGCCACAGACAGAGCCACAGACGGAGCCGAGAGCCACAGCCGAGATCCACAGCCTGAGTCTGAAATAGTGCTTGATAGAGTGCTGGATCCTGCAACAGAGACACTGTCTGAAACTGAGCCTGACGCTTAAACGTAGCCAGGGGCAGAGGGAGAGGCAGAGCCTGATACGTAGCCAGAGGCAGAGGGAGAGGCAGAGCCTGATACAGTGCTTGATACAGCATAGGAGCCTGAAGCAGAGACACAGCCAGATCCAGAGACACAGCCAGAGCCAGAACAAAACCCTAATTCAGAACCAGAGCCTGAAAGAGAGCCAGAGCCAGAAACAGTGCTTGATAGAGTGCCAGAGCCTGAAACAGAGGCAGAGCCTGATACAGTGCTTGATACAGCATAGGAGCCTGAAGCAGAGACACAGCCAGATCCAGAGACACAGCCAGAGCCAGAACAAAACCCTAATTCAGAACCAGAGCCTGAAAGGGAGCCAGAGCCAGAAACAGTGCTTGATAGAGTGCCAGAGCCTGAAACAGAGGCAGAGGCAGATACAGGGCTTGAAACAGCGCCAGAGCCTGAAACAGAGAAACAGCGTGAAACAGAGACAAAGGCTGAGACACAGGCCGAGCCTGAAATAGAGCTAGAATAAGTGCTAGAGCCAAAGACTGAGACAAAGCCTAATAAAGAGCAGAAGCCTGAGCCTGAGCCTGAAACAGTGCTTGATACAGTGCCAGAGCCTGAAACAGAACCAGAGCCACAGCTACAGCCATAGTGCCACAGCCTGAGTCTGCAACAGTGTTTGATACAGCGCCGGAGCCTGAAACAGAGACACAGCCTGAAACAGAACCTGAGCCTGGTTATTAGCATGGCAATTAAAGAAGAGAGAGGCAGAAAGGCTTATAAATAGAGTTAAGTGCAAAGGCAAAATAATAAACAACCCTAAAGAAATAGAGAAACGATTTCTCGAATTCTTTAGAGAAATCTATAAGGAAGGAAATGAAACAACAGAAGAAGTTAAAGAACATTTAGAACAGAATTGTCTTCCAAAACTTACTAAAGAACAAAAAGAACTGTTGAATGCCCCTATTACATCGTACGAAATTCAAAGAGCAATTAAGGAAGCAAAGATAGGAAAGCCACCAGGGCCAGACGGCCTACCGGCAATATATTATAAAAAAATGGAGGACTTACTGTCTGACCCATTAAGAAGTATCATGAACAACATCTTAAAAGACGGAACCATGCCGGATTCTTGGAAAGACAGCCTTGTTGCATTAATTCCAAAACAGGGAACGCACAATCTACTTATTAACAACTATAGGCCTATCGCACTTCTAAAGAACGATTATAAATTATATGCAAATATTTTAGCCGAAAGATCAAAAAAAGGCTTCCAGATGATGATACACAATGACCAAGCTGGCTTTTTGCCCGGGAGGCAAATTTATAGCAACACTAGAAACATTATAAACTTATTAGCGTATTTAGACTTAAGAATAGAAAAGAAGGCAGTCTTAATGGCTATAGATGCAGAAAAAGCTTTCGACAGGGTATCCTGGAAATTTATGAAAGGTCTATTACACCATATGGATTTTGGTATACAGTATATAAAAGGGATTGAAGCAATATAATCAAAACAAAAAGCTAAAATCATAATGAAATCAGTAAAGGGGTCAGACAAGGTCACCCACTATCCCCCTTAATTTTCATATTAACATTGGAAGTTTTATGTAAACAAATTAGGGAAGAAAAATAAAATAAAATAAAATAAAATAAAATAAAATAAAATAAAATAAAATAAAATAAAATAAAATAAAATAATAATAATAATAATAATAATAATAATAATAATAATAATAATAATAATAATAATAATAATAATAATAATAATTTATCTATACCCCGCCCATCTGGCTGGGCTTCCCCAGCCCCTCTGGGCGGCTTCCAAAAGAATATTAAAATAATACAATAAATAAAACATTAAAAGCTTCCCGAAACAGGGCTGCCTTCAGATGTCTTCTAAAAGCCTGGTAGTTGTTGTTCTCTTTGACATCTGGTGGGAGGGCCTTCCACAGGGCAGGCGCCACTACCGAGAAGGCCCTCTGCCTGGTTCCCTGTAACTTGGCTTCTCGCAGTGAGGGAACCGCCAGAAGGCCCTCGGTGTTGGACCTCAGTGTCCGGGTAGAACGATGGGGGTGGAGACGCTCCTTCAGATATACTGGACCAAGGCCGTTTAGGGCTTTAAAGGTCAGCACCAACACTTTGAATTGTGCTCGGAAACGTACTGGGAGCCAATGTAGGTCTTTCAAGACCGGTGTTATGTGGTCTCTGCGGCCGCTCCCAGTCACCAGTCTAGCTGCCGCGTTCTGGATGAGTTGTTGTTTCCGGGTCACCTTCAAAGGTAGCCCCACGTAGAGCGCATTGCAGTAATCCAAGCGGGAGATAACCAGAGCATGCACCACTCTGGCAAGGCAGTCCGCAGGCAGATAGGGTCTCAGCCTGCGTACCAGATGGAGCTGGTAAACAGCTGCCCTGGATACAGATTTGACCTGTGCCTCCATGGACAGCTGTGAGTCCAAAATGTCTCCCAGGCTGCACACCTGGTCCTTCAGGGGCACAGTTACCCCATTCAGGACCAGGGAATCCTCCACACCTGCCCGCCTCCTGTCCCCCCAAAACAGTACATCTGTCTTGTCAGGATTCAAACTCAATCTGTTAGCCGCCATCCAACCTCCAACCGCCTCCAGGCACTCACACAGGACCTTCACTGCCTTCACTGGTTCTGATTTGAAATAGAGGTAGAGCTGGGTATCATCCGCATACTGATGAACACCCAGCCCAAATCCCCTGATGATCTCTCCCAGCGGCTTCATGTAGATGTTGAAAAGCATGGGGGAGAGGACAGAACCCTGAGGCACCCCACAAGTGAGGGCCCAGTGGTCTGAACACTCATCCCCCACCACCACTTTCTGAACACGGCCCAGGAGGAAGGAGCGGAACCACTGTATAACAGTGCCCCCAGCTCCCAGCCCCTCAAGACGGTCCAGTAGGATGTTATGGTCGATGGTATCAAACGCCGCTGAGAGATCCAGCGGAACTAGGAAACAGCTCTCACCTTTGTCCCTAGTCCGCCGGAGATCATCAACCAGTGCGACCAAGGCAGTTTCAGTCCCATGATGAGGCCTGAATCCCGACTGGAAGGGATCCAAATGGTCCGCTTCTTCCAGGCGTGCCTGGAGTTGTTCAGCAACCACTCACTCAATCACCTTGCCCAAGAATGGAAGATTTGAGACTGGGCGATAGTTGGCTATCGTGGCCGCATCTAAAGATGGTTTTTTAAGAAGCGGTTTATTAACCGCCTCTTTCAGCGAGTCTGGGAAGGCTCCCTCACGGAGGGAAGCATTCACCACCCCACGAAGCCCATCGCCCAGTCCTTCCCGGCTAGCTTTTATAAGCCAGGATGGGCAAGGATCAAGGAGACAAGTGGTTGGTTTCACTCGTCCAAGCAGCCTGTCCACATCCTCGGGGGTAACAGATTGGAATTGATCCCACACAACTTGACTAGACAGGATTCTAGCACTCTCCCGCCCCGGCCCTGCTCCCACGGTGGAGTCTACCTCTTATCGAATCTGAGCGACTTTATCTGCAAAAAACTTTGCAAAGTCATTGCAGGAGATCATGTTGGCCCTACTGGGCCCTGATGGAGCAGGTGGTTCCGCAAAATTGCGTACCACCTGAAAGAGTCTCCTGCTGCTGTTTTCCGCAGATGCAATAGAGGCGGTGAAGAAAGTCTTCTTTGCCGTCGCTATCGCCACTTGGTAGTCTCGACATTGAGCTCTAACCCGTGTCCGGTCAGATTCAGAATGGGTTATCCGCCACCGGCGCTCTAGCCGTCTCAACGATTGTTTCATTGCCCTCAGATCCGTGGAAAACCACGGGGCGGTCCGGGCTCCATGCAATCGGAGAGGGCGCTTTGGAGCCAAACAGTCAATAGCCCTGGTTAACTCCACATTCCAGCGGGCCACCAGGGAATCAGCTGAAAGGCCATCAACATGGGATAAAACATCCCCTACCGCTCTCTGGAAACCATTTGGATCCATTAAGTGGCAGGGGCGGACCATCCGAATCGGTCCCACCTCCCTGCAGAGGGGAAGGGTCGCGGAGAAGTCCAGTTGCACCAGGAAGTGATCTGACCATGGCACTTCTTTGGTTTCGCTTTTACTTAATGTGAGATCACCAACATCCATAGAGGTGAACACCAGGTCTAAGGCATGCCCGTGGCTATGAGTTGGGCCAGACTTATTCAGGGACAGCCCCATGGAGGCCATGCTTTCCACGAAGTCCCGAGCGGCCCCTTGTAAGGTCGTGTCGGCATGGGTGTTAAAATCCCCTAGGACAACCAAACTAGGTGTCTCCACGAGGACATCTGCCACGACCTGAAGCAGCTCGGGCAGGGAATCCTTGGTGCAGCGAGGAGGTCGGTACACCAATAGGAATTCTGTACTGCCCCTATTGCCCAACTTCCAGAACATGCACTCAGAGAACTGGGTCTTTCCAATAGGACACCCGGTGCAAACTAATGACTTCCTAAAAATCACTGCAATCCCCCCTCCCCGCCCACAAGGCCTGGGTTGCTGTGCGTAAGAGAAACCTGGTGGACATGCAGCGGCAAGGACAGGCCCATCTGCTTCATCCAACCAGGTCTCTGTCACACATGCCAGGTCAAAGCCTCCATCCACAATCAGGTCGTGGATGGCAGTGGTTTTATTCATCATTGACCTGGCATTGCACAGCAACACTTTCAGGTCATGTGGGTTTCCCTTGTTGATTCCAGTATCCTTCCGGTCAGGACCAGACCTGGAGGCAGGGATAGTCCTCAGACAACGACTAAGCCCGCTTCCTCGGTAATGACATGGTCTTGTCTTAGCGTAACTCCTCCTCCTACCCATGATCACTGAGATCGGTTCTCCGAGTGCATCCCCCCCTGTGGAACCTGCCCCAGCCATTTTGCTTGCTGAGACCCACTCCCAGGCAGCCCTGACCCCTCCCCTTAAAATCAAATTAAAGCCTATACAAAAAACAAACTAACAGAACAATAAAACTATAAAAACAAAAAACAAAGTTACAAACACAACATAATTAAATTAAACAAATTCCCCCACTCAACTAAACACCCACCCCACCGCACACACCCGAGGCCTCCCTGGAGCCCCATAAGCTGCGGAGGTGAGTATGGGGCCCGCCCCCAGGGCCCAAGGTGGAAAAGGGCTTCAGGGGGGAGCGGTCCTCCCCACAAGCTCAGGGCAAAGCGGCAGCAGCAAGGTCCCGAGGCCTCCTTGGAGCCTTATATGCTGTGGTGGAGTATAGGGCCCGCCCCCAGGCCCAAGGTGGAGAATGGGCTTCCAGGGGGAGCGGTCCTCCTCACAAAGTCACGGCAGAGCGGCAGCAGCAATTTCCCGGGCCTCCTTGGAGCCTTATATGCTGTGGTGGAGTATGGGGCCCGCCCCCAGGCCCAAGGTGGAGAATGGGCTTCCAGGGGGAGCGGTCATCCTCACAAACTCACGGCAGAGTGGCAACAGCAATGTCCCGGGCCTCCTTGGAGCCTTATATGCTGAGGTGGAGTATGGGGCCCGCCCCCAGGCCCAAGGTGGAAAAAGGGCTTCAGGGGGGAGCGGTCCTCCCCAAGACTCACCAGCAAAGCAACAGCAGCAATGTCCCGGGCCTCCTTGGAGCCTTATATGCTGAGGTGGAGTATGGGGCCCTCCCCCAGGCTCAAGGTGGAAAAAGGGATTATGCTGGGAAATAGAAGTTACAACATGAGGGCATTTGCTGACGATTTAATTATAACTACGGAGCAACCAAAACAGAGTTTAAGAAAGGCGTTGGAAATAACATATGGCTACGGTAAAGTTGCGGGGTTCAAAATGAATTTAAACAAGACAAAACTATTAGTTAAAAATATGTCGCCAGATGAAAAAGCAGAATTAGAACAAATAATACACATTAAAATCTACCCCAAAATCAAGTATTTAGGATTATGGATAACACCAAAGAATATTAACTTATATGAAGATAATTATACCCATTGTTGGAAAGATATCAAAAGACAGTTGGAGACATGGACAAGGTTAAATTTATCATTCCTGGGCCGCATTTCGGGAATTAAAATGATAGTTTTACCGAAGCTACTCTTTCTATTCCAAATGATTCCAATTACAGGAAAGACCAGCAGTATCATCAAGTGGCAAAAAGAAATTTCTAAATTTTTGTGGAAGGGTAAAAGACCAAGAGTAAAGCATAAGATATTAATAGATACTGTAGAAAGAGGTGGCTACGGGTTACCGGATTTGAAGCTATATTACGAAGCCTCATGTCTTCTCTGGTTGAAAGATTGGTATTTATTAAAAAATTGGGATATTTTAGATCTAGAAGGTCATGACACCCGTTTTGGGTGGCATGGCTATCTTAATTATGGGAAAATAAAGACCCATAGGAGTTTTTCAAATAATATAATAAGAAATGCCATATATAAGGTATCGGGAAAATACAAAAGATATTTGGAACAGAAAACCCCAAGATGGAACTCTCCACTAGAAGCAATCGCTGTTAAAAAAAAGCAACAACATCAAAGAGAACTGGATAAAGTATAACACAATATTAAGGAGGGGAGGGTCAACTAATATTGATAAGTTATGAGAAAATAAAAGATCACTTTTCTAATTGGCTAGATTACTTCCAGGTGAATGAAGTGTTTAGACAGGATAAGCAGATACGTTTTGAAAAGGAGCCTTCAAGATTTGAAAGAGAACTACTGAATAGTAAAACCAAAATAATCGCAAAAATGTATAGACTTCTTTTAGACTACGAAGTAATGGATGAGGAGGTTAAGGCTTCAATGATAAAGTGGGCCCAAGATGTGGGCCATCCAATTATGCTAAAAGATGGGGGAAACTGGTGGAATGTAAATTTGAAATTTACAGCCAGCTATAATATAAGAGAGAACATGATGAAAATGGCTCATAGGTGGTACCTAACTCCTTCCAGATGATCAAGAATGGATAAAAATTTGGCGAATGGTTGTTGGAGAAGTGGAGGAAATAACGGTGACATGAGCCACATGTGGTGGACGTGTGAAAAGATTAAGGGTTTTTTTTTTTGGGTGGGGAGAATATACGATGAATTAAAAAAGATGATGGAGATAACTTTTACGAAAAAAACAGAGGCATTTCTATGAAGTATTTTAGATAAAGAGATCCCAAAAAATCTAAGAGAGGTATTCTTGTATGCAACCGCAGCAGCTCGTATACTTGTGGCCAAGGGATGGAAAGATCACGAGGCTACAAAAATAACAGATTGGCAAATCAAATTACAGGAATTGGTGGAATTGGTTTGCTAGTCAATTGACTAGCAAACTCAGCGGAATCTCAAAGCAAAAATTTGCAGAAAAATGGGATGGTTATACAAGATATGTTCAAAAATACAATAATAGTTTTGACTCTGTGCTAGCATTCGAGTGATAAAGGAACTAAAAAGAGGTGGACAACAATTAAGGATTTATTATGTTTACAGAATGTATTGGAAAATTTATATAGAAAGGATTATTTTTTTGTGTACATTCCATTTTAAAAATGGAAACAGAGCCAGAGCCACAGCCACAGCCTAAGTCTGAAACAGTCCTTGATAGAGTGCCAGAGCCAGAGCGAGACCGTGAATCAGTGAAAGAACCAAGCCCTCATTCAGAACCAGAGCCTGAGAAAGAGCCGGAGCCAGAGCCAGAACCAGAGCAACAGCCACAGCCTGAGTCTGAAACAGCCCTTGATAGAGAGCCAGAATCAGAGAATCAGAATCAGAGTCAGAACCAGATCTTCGGTAAAGACGTGGTCTGGTCTTAGCGTAACTGCTCCTCCCACCCGCGATAAAAGAGATTGGGTGTTCCAATACACACACCCCCGTAGCGAACTTGCCCCAGCCATTCTGTTGGCTGAGGCCCCCTCCCAGGCAGCCCTGACCCTTTCCACTTATAAAGCAAAATACAAACTATACAATAACCTAAAAAAATAGTAAAAGAAAAACAAAGCAAGAAACAATTATGCTAAACTTAAAATAATCCCCGCACCAACTAAACATTTGTCCCACCCCAGAAAGAACAACAACAACAACAACAACAACAACAACAACAACAACAACAACAACAACAACAAACCACCGTTTGAGGTGCAACAGAGATTGGAACACCCAATCTCTGTTATCGCGGGTGGGAGGAGCAGTTGCGCTAAGACCAGACCACGTCTTTACTGAAGATCTGGGTCTGACTCTGATTCTGATTCTCTGATTCTGGCTCTCTATCAAGGGCTGTTTCAGACTCAGGCTGTGGCTGTGGCTGTTGCTCTGGTTCTGGCTCTGGCTCTGGCTCTTTCTCAGGCTCTGGCTCTGAATGAGGGCTTGGTTCTTTCACTGATTCAGGGTATCGCTCTGACTCTGGCTCTGGCACTCTATCAAGGACTGTTTCAGACTCAGGCTGTGGCTGTGGCTCTGGCTCTGTTTCCATTCTTACAATGGAATGTACACAAAACAATAATCCTTTCTATATAAATTTTCCAGTACATTCTGAAAACATAATAAATCCTTAATTGTTGTCCAGCTCCTTTTAGTTCCTTTATCACTCGAATGCTAGCATGGAGTCAAAACTATTATTGTATTTTTGAACATATCTTGTATAACCATCCCATTTTTCTGCAAATTTTTGCTTTGAGATTCCGCTGAGTTTGCTAGTCAATTGAGCCGTCTCCACCAATTCCTGTAATTTGATTTGCCAATCTGTTATTTTTGTAGCCTCGTGATCTTTCCATCCCTTGGCCACAAGTATACGAGCTGCTGCGGTTGCATACAAGAATACCTCTCTTAGATTTTTTGGGATCTCTTTATCTAAAATACTTCATAGAAATGCCTCTGTTTTTTTCGTAAAAGTTATTTCCATCATCTTTTTTAATTCATCGTATATTCTCCCCTCCCCCCCCAAAAAAACTTAATCTTTTCACACGTCCACCACATGTGGCTCATGTCACCGTTATTTCCTCCACATCTCCAACAAGCATTCGCCAAATTTTTATCCATTCTTGATCATCTGGAAGGAGTGAGGTACCACCTATGAGCCATTTTCATCATGTTCTCTCTTATATTATAGCTGGCTGTAAATTTCAAATTTACATTCCATCAGTTTCCCCCATCTTTTAGCATAATTGGACGGCCCACATCTTGGGCCCACTTTATCATTGAAGCCTTAACCTCCTCATCCATTACTTCGTAGTCTAAAAGAAGTCTATACATTTTTGCGATTATTTTGGTTTTACTATTCAGTAGTTCTCTTTCAAATCTTGAAGGCTCCTTTTCAAAACCTATCTGCTTATCCTGTCTGAACACTTCATTCACCTGGAAGTAATCTAGCCAAGTAGAAAAGTGATCTTTTATTTTCTCATAACTTATCAATATTAGTTGACCCTCCCCTCCTTAATATTGTGTTATACGTTATCCAGTTCTCTTTGATGTTGTTGCTATTTTTAAAAGTGATTGCTTCTAGTGGAGAGTTCCATCTTGGGGTTTTCTGTTCCAAATATCTTTTGTATTTTCCCCATACCTTATATATGGCATTTCTTATTATATGATTTGAAAAACTCCTATGCGTCTTTATTTTCCCATAATTAAGATAGCCATGCCACCCAAAACGGGTGTCATGACCTTCTAGATCTAAAATATCCCAATTTTTTAATAAATACCAATCTTTCAACCAGAGAAGACATGAGGCTTCGTAATATAGCTTCAAATCCGGTAACCCGTAACCACCTCTTTCTACAGTATCTATATCTTATGCTTTACTCTTGGTCTTTTACCCTTCCACAAAAATTTAGAAATTTCTTTTTGCCACTTGTTGATACGGCTGGTCTTTCCTGTAATTAGAATCATTTGGAATAGAAAGAGTAGCTTCGGTAAAACTGTCATTTTAATTACCGAAATGCGGCCCAGGAATGATAAATTTAACCTTGTCCATGTCTCCAACTGTCTTTTGATATCTTTCCAACAATGGGTATAATTATCTTCATATAAGTTAACATTCTTTGGTGTTATCCATAATCCTAAATACTTGATTTTGGGGTAGATTTTAATGTGTATTATTTGTTCTAATTCTGCTTTTTCATCTGGCGACATATTTTTAACTAATAGTTTTTTCTTGTTTAAATTCATTTTGAACCCCGCAACTTTACCGTAGTCATATATTATTTCCAACGCCTATCTTAAACTCTGTTTTGGTTGCTCCGTAGTTATCATTAAATCGTCAGCAAATGCCCTCATTTTGTAACTTCTATTTCCCAGCATAATCCCTTTTTCCACCTTGAACCTGGGGGAGGGCCCCATACTCCACCTCAGCATATAAGGCTCCAAGGAGGCCCAGGACATTGCTGCTGTTGCTTTGCTGGTGAGTCTTGGGGAGGACCGCTCCCCTCTGAAGCCCTTTTCCACCTTGGGCCTGGGGGCAGGCCCCATACTCCACCTCAGCATATAAGGCTCCAAGGAGGCCTCGGGACATTGCTGCTGCCGCTCTGCCGTGACTTTGTGAGGAGGACCGCTCCCCCTGGAAGCCCATTCTCCACCTTGGGCCTGGGGGGGGGGCCCATACTCCACCACAGCATATAAGGCTCCAAGGAGGCCTCGGGACATTGCTGCTGCCGCTTTGCCGTGAGCTTGTGGGGAGGACCGCTCCCCCCGGTAGCCCTTTTCCACCTTGGGCCTGGGGGCGGGCCCCATACTCACCTCCGCAGCTTATGGGGCTCCAGGGAGGCCTCGGGTGTGTGCGGTGGGGTGGGTGTTTAGTTGAGTGGGGGAATTTGTTTAATTTAATTATGTTGTGTTTTTAACTTTGTTTTTTGTTTTTATAGTTTTATTGTTCTGTTAGTTTGTTTTTTGTATAGGCTTTAATTTGATTTTAAGGGGAGGTGTCAGGGCTGCCTGGGAGTGGGTCTCAGCAAGCAAAATGGCTGGGGCAGGTTCCACAGGGGGGGATGCACTCGGAGAACCGATCTCAGTGATCATGGGTAGGAGGAGGAGTTACGCTAAGACAAGACCATGTCATTACCGAGGAAGCAGGCTTAGTCGTTGTCTGAGGACTATCCCTGCCTCCAGGTCTGGTCCTGACCGGAAGGATACTGGAATCAACAAGGGAAACCCACATTACCTGAAAGTGTTGCTGTGCAATGCCAGGTCAATGATGAATAAAACCACTGCCATCCACGACCTGATTGTGGATGGAGGCTTTGACCTGGCATGTGTGACAGAGACCTGGTTGGATGAAGCAGATGGGCCTGTCCTTGCCGCTGCATGTCCACCAGGTTTCTCTTACGCACAGCAACCCAGGCCTTGTGGGCGGGGAGGGGGGATTGCAGTGATTTTTAGGAAGTCATTAGTTTGCACCGGGTGTCCTATTGGAAAGACCCAGTTCTCTGAGTGCATGTTCTGGAAGTTGGGCAATAGGGGCAGTACAGAATTCCTATTGGTGTACCGACCTCCTCGCTGCACCAAGGATTCCCTGCCCGAGCTGCTTCAGGTCGTGGCAGATGTCCTCGTGGAGACACCTAGTTTGGTTGTCCTAGGGGATTTTAACATCCATGCCGACACGACCTTACAAGGGGCCGCTCGGGACTTCGTGGAAAGCATGGCCTCCATGGGGCTGTCCCTGAATAAGTCTGGCCCAACTCATAGCCACGGGCATGCCTTAGACCTGGTGTTCACCTCTATGGATGTTGGTGATCTGACATTAAGTAAAAGCGAAACCAAAGAAGTGCCATGGTCAGATCACTTCCTGGTGCAACTGGACTTCTCCGCGACCCTTCCCCTCTGCAGGGAGGTGGGACCGATTCGGATTGTCCGCCCCCGCCACTTAATGGATCCAAATGGTTTCCAGAGAGCGGTAGGGGATGTTTTATCCCATGTTGATGGCCTTTCAGCTGATTCCCTGGTGGCCCGCTGGAATGTGGAGTTAACCAGGGCTATTGACTGTTTGGCTCCAAAGCGCCCTCTCTGATTGCATGGAGCCCGGACAGCCCCGTGGTTTTCCACGGATCTGAGGGCAATGAAACAATCGTTGAGACGGCTAGAGCGCTGGTGGCGGATAACCCATTCTGAATCTGACCGGATACGGGTTAGAGATCAATGTCGAGACTACCAAGTGGCGATAGCGACGGCAAAGAAGACTTTCTTCACCGCCTCTATTGCATCTGCGGAAAACAGCAGCAGGAGACTCTTTCAGGTGGTTCGCAATTTAGCGGAACCACCTGCTCCATCAGGGCCCAGTAGGGCCAACATGATCTCCTGCAATGACTTTGCAAAGTTTTTTGCAGATAAAGTCGCTCAGATTCGATAAGAGGTAGACTCCACCGTGGGAGCAGGGCCGGGGCGGGAGAGTGCTAGAATCCTGTCTTGTCAAGTTGTGTGGGATCAATTCCAATCTGTTACCCCCGAGGATGTGGACAGGCTGCTTGGACGAGTGAAACCAACCACTTGTCTCCTTGATCCTTGCCCATCCTGGCTTATAAAAGCTAGCCGGGAAGGACTGGGCGATGGGCTTCATGGGGTGGTGAATGCTTCCCTCCGTGAGGGAGCCTTCCCAGACTCGCTGAAAGAGGCAGTTATTAAACCGCTTCTTAAAAAACCATCTTTAGATGCGGCCACGATAGCCAACTATCGCCCAGTCTCAAATCTTCCATTCTTGGGCAAGGTGATTGAGTGAGTGGTTGCTGAACAACTCCAGGCACGCCTGGAAGAAGCGGACCATTTGGATCCCTTCCAGTCGGGATTCAGGCCTCATCATGGGACTGAAACTGCCTTGGTCGCACTGGTTGATGATCTCCGGCGGACTAGGGACAAAGGTGAGAGCTGTTTCCTAGTTCTGCTGGATCTCTCAGCGGCGTTTGATACCATCGACCATAACATCCTACTGGACCGCCTTGAGGGGCTGGGAGCTGGGGGCACTGTTATACAGAGGTTCCGCTCCTTCCTCCTGGGCCGTGTTCAGAAAGTGGTGGTGGGGGATGAGTGTTCAGACCGCTGGGCCCTCACTTGTGGGGTGCCTCAGGGTTCTGTCCTCTCCCCCATGCTTTTCAACATCTACATGAAGCCGCTGGGAGAGATCATCAGGGGATTTGGGCTGGGTGTTCATCAGTATGCGGATGATACCCAGCTCTACCTCTCTTTCAAATCAGAACCAGTGAAGGCAGTGAAGGTCCTGTGTGAGTGCCTGGAGGCGGTTGGAGGTTGGATGGCGGCTAACAGATTGAGTTTGAATCCTGACAAGACAGATGTACTGTTTTGGGGGGACAAAAGGCGGGCAGGTGTGGAGGATTCCCTGGTCCTGAATGGGGTAACTGTGCCCCTGAAGGACCAGGTGTGCAGCCTGGGAGACATTTTGGACTCACAACTGTCCATGGAGGCACAGGTCAAATCTGTATCCAGGGCAGCTGTTTACCAGCTCCATCTGGTACGCAGGCTGAGACCCTATCTGCCTGCGGACTGCCTTGCCAGAGTGGTGCATGCTCTGGTTATCTCCCGCTTGGATTACTGCAATGCGCTCTACGTGGGGCTACCTTTGAAGGTGACCCGGAAACTACAACTAATCCAGAACGCGGCAGCTAGACTGGTGACTGGGAGCGGCCGCAGAGACCACATAACACCGGTCTTGAAAGACCTACATTGGCTCCCAGTACGTTTCTGAGCACAATTCAAAGTGTTGGTGCTGACCTTTAAAGCCCTAAACGGCCTTGGTCCAGTATATCTGAAGGAGCGTCTCCACCCCCATCGTTCTACCCGGACACTGAGGTCCAGCACCGAGGGCCTTCTGGCGGTTCCCTCACTGCGAGAAGCCAAGTTACAGGGAACCAGGCAGAGGGCCTTCTCGGTAGTGGCGCCCGCCCTGTGGAAGGCCCTCCCACCAGATGTCAAAGAGAACAACAACTACCAGGCTTTTAGAAGACATCTGAAGGCAGCCCTGTTTCGGGAAGCTTTTAATGTTTTATTTATTGTATTATTTTAATATTTTTTTGGAAGCCGCCCAGAGTGGCTGGGGAAGCCCAGCCAGATGGGCGGGGTATAAATAAATTATTATTATTATTATTATTATTATTATTATTATTATTATTATTATTATTATTATTATTATTATTATTCCCTAATTTGTTTACATAAAACTTCCAATGTTAATATGAAAATTAAGGGGGATAGTGGGCGACCTTGTCTGACCCCTTTCCTGATTTCACACTCCTGTGATAAATTTCCATTGATTATGATTTTAGCTTTTTGTTTTGATTATATTGCTTCAATCCCTTTTGTATACTGTATACCAAAATCCATATGGTGTAATAGACCTTTCATAAATTTCCAGGATACCCTGTCGAAAGCTTTTTCTGCATCTATAGCCATTAAGACTGCCTTCTTTTCTATTCTTAAGTCTAAATACGCTAATAAGTTTATAATGTTTCTAGTGTTGCTATAAATGTGCCTCCCGGGCAAAAAGCCAGCTTGGTCATTGTGTATCATCATCTGGAAGCCTTTTTTTGATCTTTCGGCTAAAATATTTGCATATAATTTATAATCGTTCTTTAGAAGTGCGATAGGCCTATAGTTGTTAATAAGTAGATTGTGCGTTCCCTGTTTTGGAATTAATGCAATAAGGCTGTCTTTCCAAGAATCCGGCATGGTTCCGTCTTTTAAGATGTTGTTCATGATACTTCTTAATGGGTTAGACAGTAAGTCCTCCATTTTTTTATAATATATTGCCGGTAGGCCGTCTGGCCCTGCTGGCTTTCCTATCTTTGCTTCCTTAATTGCTCTTTGAATTTCGTACGATGTAATAGGGGCATTCAACAGTTCTTTTTGTTCTTTAGTAAGTTTCGGAAGACAGTTCTGTTCTAAATGTTCTTTAACTTCTTCTGTTGTTTCATTTCCTTCCTTATAGATTTCTCTAAAGAATTCGAGAAATCGTTTCTCTATTTCTTTAGGGTTGTTTATTATTTTGCCTTTGCACTTAACTCTATTTATAAGCCTTTCTGCCTCTCTCTTCTTTAATTGCCATGCTAATAACCAGGCTCAGGTTCTGTTTCAGGCTGTGTCTCTGTTTCAGGCTCCTGCGCTGTATCAAACACTGTTGCAGACTCAGGCTGTGGCACTATGGCTGTAGCTGTGGCTCTGGTTCTGTTTCAGGCTCTGGCACTGTATCAAGCACTGTTTCAGGCTCAGGCTTCTGCTCTTTATTAGGCTTTGTCTCAGTCTTTGGCTCTAGCACTTATTCTAGCTCTATTTCAGGCTCGGCCTGTGTCTAAACCTTTGTCTCTGTTTCACGCTGTTTCTCTTTTTCAGGCTCTGGTGCTGTTTCAAGCCCTGTATCTGCCTCTGCCTCTGTTTCAGGCTCTGGCACTCTATCAAGCACTGTTTCTGGCTCTGGCTCTCTTTCAGGCTCTGGTTCTGAATTAGGGTTTTGTTCTGGCTCTGGCTGTGTCTCTGGATCTGGCTGTGTCTCTGCTTCAGGCTCCTATGCTGTATCAAGCACTGTATCAGGCTCTGCCTCTCCCTCTGCCCCTGGCTACGTTTAAGCGTCAGGCTCAGTTTCAGACAGTGTCTCTGTTTCAGGATCCAGCACTCTATCAAGCACTATTTCAGACTCAGGCTGTGGATCTCGGCTGTGGCTCTAGGCTCTGTCTGTGGCTCTGTCTGTGGCTCTGGCTCTCTTTCAGGGTCTGGTTCTGAATGAAGATCTGGTTCTGACTCTGATTCAGGGTCTCATGATGGCTCTTCCTCTGCCTCTGACCCAGCTATGTTTCAGGGTCTGGCTCTCTTTCAGGCTCTGGTTCTGAATTAGGGTTTTGTTCTGGCTCTGGCTGTTTCTCTGGCTCTGGCTCCAGCTCCGGCACTGTATCAAGTACTGTTGCAGACTCAGGCTGTGGCTCTAGGCTGTGGCTGCAGCTATGTTTTGCGCTCCGGCCCTGTATCAAGCCCTATTTCTGGCTCTGGCTCTGGCTTTCATTCAGCTCTGGCTCTGGCTCTGGCTCTGGCTCTGGCTCTGGCTCTGATTCATGTTCTCCCTCTGACTCTGATTCAGGGTTTCGCTCTGGCTCTGGCTCTGGCACTCTATCAAGGACTGTTTCAGACTCAGGCTGTGGCTGTGGCTCTGCCTCTGTTTCAGGCTCAGGCTCTCTTTGAGGCTGTATCTCTGTTTCAGGCTCAGGCACTGTATCAAGTACTGTTGCAGACTCAGGCTGTGGCTCTAGGCTGTGGCTGTGGCTGTTGTTCTGGTTTGGGCTGTGGCTCTTTTTCAGGCTCTGTTTCTGAATGAGGGCTTGGTTATTGCACTGATTCAGGGTCTCGCTCTGTCTCTGGCTGTGTCTCTGTTGCACCTCAAACGGTGGTTTGTTTTTGTTGTTATTTTCTTTCTGGGGTAGGACAAATGTTTAGTTGGGGCGGGGATTATTTTAAGTTTAGCATAATTGTTTCTTGCTTTGTTTTTCTTTTACTATTTTTTTAGGTTATTGTATAGTTTGTATTTTGTTTTTAAAGGGGGAAGGGTCAGGGCTGCCGGGGGGGGGGGGCTCAGCCAACAGAATGGCTGGGGCAAGTTCCCTACGGGGGTGTGTGTGTATTGGAACACCCAATCTCTGTTATCGCGGGTGGGAGGAGCAGTTGCGCTAAGACCAGACCACGTCTTTACCGAAGATCTGGTTCTGACTCTGATTCTGATTCTCTGATTCTGGCACTCTATCAAGGACTGTTTCAGACTCAGGCTGTGGCTGTGGCTGTTGCTCTGGTTCTGGCTCTGGCTCTTTCTCAGGCTCTGGTTCTGAATGAGGGCTTGGTTCTGGCACTCATTCAGGGTCTCGCTCTGGCTCTGGCACTCTATCAAGGACTGTTTCAGACTTAGGCTGTGGCTGTGGCTCTGGCTCTGTTTCCATTCTTACAATGGAATGTACACAAAAAAGGATACACACTCTGATTTTACCATCGACTTAATTAATCAAGAAACCAAAGACACTGTTTTACCTGGTGAAATTGTGCTTATGCCCACCCAACTACCTCCTAAAGTCGCAGGTTTAATTTTACCCAAATTTTCTGCGGCAAAAGAAGGAATCCAGTTTATTCCAGGAGTTCTGGATCCTGACTATGTGAGCACAATAATGGTTCAATTTTGGAGCCACATGGCCATGCAGTTAAAGAAGGGTCACCTGTGCCCGTATGGTCAATTGCACAAAATCCAACTGTGTGGAAATGGGCAAGGATAATTTCCACTGCTCTAATTATGTCAATATTTCTTATGTATATAATTACAAAGAACTACCTGCTGGCTGGTTCTGGACGTGTCCTGGCTATACATTTAATTGCATTCCAGCAAACATCAGCCATGGCACACCCTGCTGCTTAAGCCGTTTGTCCATCGTATTACCCAAAAAGCATCATTTGACCTGCTCTCGATATCGCCGCTCTATTGCATTGACTAACGATTGTGAAGATTCAATTTCTCTTCCCAGTAGGTCTGAATATATCTCTTTAGCTGTTTCTCTCCTCGGAGTCCCTTGATTGGCTGTACGCAATAGTAGGAACATTAACTCTTTAGCTTGTTCTGCAGCAAAAGCCCTGAATTTTACTTCTCAAGCGCTTCATCTTCTAAATAAAGAGCAGAGTGAACTCCAGCATGGTCTTCTGCAGAGCCGCGCTGCTATCGATTATCTATTGATGCTTCATCATTACGGCTGTGAACAAGTGGACGACATGTGTTGTTTTAATATTACTGATAATTCCAAAGCCATCCAAAAGCAAATCTCTCATTTGCAAAATCTTACACACCACATTAAACAGGACGTTGGACTTTCTGGCCTGTGGGACTCATTCACCCAGTGGCTCACTGGCTGGTTGCCAAACCTGAATTGGCTTCGTAATCTCTTTCAATATGCCATTATTATAATATGTATATTGATTTTGCTATGTTGCTTCCTCCAATGCATTCCTGGACTCATAAGTCTTTTGTCTCGGTTTCTCTCTCCCCCTCAGCCACCCAATAAAATCATTGCTGCCTACTTTGCAAAATTGCAGCACCAGCAGTAAACATTAGGGGAGATGTGGCGAACTTATTTCGGGCATGCGCTGGCATACCACGTATCCCGAAGTATTTTTGTCTTATTCACCCAGAACACCTCGCAAATAAGAAAAGAAAGGGGGAGATGAAGGAAAGCATTGCTTTTGCACATGACCATGGCATGATGGGAAGCATTGCTTCTGCACATAACTGTGGCATGATGGGAAGTCTTGCTTCTAAGCTTTGTTCTGCTCATGCTGCTCAAACCGTGCTGATGCTAAGACATTCCCTCATCACCCTGGTACGTTCTGTTCACCTTGAGTTCACACCATATCTGTCAGGGAACTGCCATCGGAGCCAAGAGTGGAGGTAAGGCTCCCCGACCATGCAGGAGAAGGGACCAGCAGAGGGAGAGAGAACACTCCCTTTTGGGAAGGTTATCAGCGTGACACCGGGGAGGAAGGGGACCAGGGAAGGACTTCGGAGAGAGGGCTCCCACACTCTTCCACAGAGACCAGTGGGGAGAGTCCAGGACCTCCGCTGGCTACGCCTACTCTGCGCAGAAAGCTTCCACGCAGGGAGGCTAGGCGGAGACTGGGCGTCAAGGAATTTTTATGTTGGAAGAAATTCAGGAAACGGCCACTGACGGATTCTGCCAGCGACTGACACAGCCACGGAGGAAGGGCTGTCCAGCCAGGGAAAGGTTTAGCCAGGCAACGTTGCCTAGAAATTCAGCATCCTTTACGCACGAGCAACCCCAATTCCCATTACAGCAATCAGTCAGTCCCTGACGTTGCTCGCGCACCACGACAGGACAGGCAGCATCATGAGTCAATCCGGAGGAGCAGGCGCCGGAGAGGGAGCAGCGGCAGCGCCAAATCTGGAGGAGAGAAACCGAGATTTGGAAAAGCAGCTTGCTGTGTTAGAGGCGCGGCTAGATGAACGGAGGACTCAGGATGCCCGGGGAAGGCCCACCCCCATCGCAAAGAAGGTACCGGGACTGGTGCACAAGTTTGGGGGGAACCCAAGAGACTATAATGCATTCAGGACGGAGGTACAGTACGCGCTGGAACTGCAGTATGATGACTTTGCTGATGATGAGGGGAGAGTTGCTTACGTTATCGGGCATCTTCAGGACGCTGCTAGGGAATGGATCCGGCCATTAATGGCGATGCAGAATGCTGCCCTAAAGGATCTTCGAAAAAAATTGGCGCCATGGACGCCATGTTCGCAAGTGGAGTGGAGCAGAGTGTGACACGCAGGGAACTAATGGCCTGCAAACAGGGGGCCAGACACTTAGAGAGTACTGGTCGCGTTTTGCGATGCTTATCCATAAACTGGGGTGGGAACTGAGCTCGGAACCAGTGCAAATGCTGTTTGAGGAAGGCTTATCCCCCTCAGTGAAAGACGAACTTTCCCGCGCGCCCCACCCTCAGTCGATGGATCAGCTGACTAAGGCTGTGCTTGCGATTGGAGTACGGCAAGAAGCGCGTGCGCAAGAGAGACGGGCGTGGAGAGGAGAGTGTTGGCATGACAACCGCATTCCTGAAATACCGGAGGATGAGGAGATTTCACCCCTCCCTTACCCAAGAATCTCCTGATGATCTCCTGATGGTCTCTGCTGACTCTCCAGAGAGGAGGAGGCGTGTCCTGCCTATCTACTTATTCTGCCCAGCAACATATTTGTGTGTGTGAGTGAGAGACAGTCAGTCAGTATATCGGAGAAAGTGAGAGTGTTAGAGATTCTAGAGATAAGATTTCTGCTAAGTGCAGCTGCAGACTCTCAGTGTAGCATTGATTTATGATTAGAATATTCAGCTCTGTATATAGTTTTGTATCATAGTTGTAGTTACAGAATAAAAGGAAGATATTCTACAGAGCTGCTCTCCGAGTGGTTTATACTCTGCAAGACTCTGCAAAACTCTGCTGCGCAACGACTGTATTATTGAGACAGTGAATCCGGTGCTCTCAGCTCTGAGCTGTGAGTCCACAGCACTGCGACCTGTTCCTGTGAGAAGGAGGTCTCTGGCGGTGCTTCCCAGCTCGCCTAGCCCAGTCGGGGTTGAGGTACATGAGTCCAGTTGGCGCACTGGCTCTAGGGCGATGCTGACAAGAGCCACTTTCCCAGCCCGAGGAACCAATGGAGATTGGGGGGCACGAGCGTGCGGGGTTTCAAACTCCAACGAAGGACGAAAGAAGGAGGGGAAAGAGGAAAAAACAGCCAAGAAGTGTTTCTTCTGCCTACAGCCAGGGCATTTTGCCAGGGTCTGCCCTCAAAAGAAGGCATGGCAAAGAATGGTGGGGGCTGCTGACTGTGAGGAGGAGGGCGCTAAGGAGCAGGGAAACGCCAACGCTTGGCTGCCGATCAGCGGGCACAGCAGCCAGGCAAGCAACCAGTAAAAGTGCCCAAGCCAGATCCTCCCCCCCCCCCAAGCAGTCATAGCCATAGAGGTGGTGCTAGAACTCCCTAATGGGCACCCAATCAAGGTTAAGGCACTGCTGGACTCAGGCAGTTCCTGTAATTTTTTCAGCAAGGATTTCGCGCTGGAGCACCAGTTACCCCTCCTGCCGCTAGAGTGCCCCTTACAAGTAACGACCATTGATGGCAGGGAACTCCTGGGAGGGGAAGTGACGCACCAGACTCCCCCCATGAGAATGAGGGTCTCCAGACACACAGAAACCCTTGCCTTTCATGTAGCCAGACTGGCAGGACCACCAGTCATCCTGGGAATGAGCTGGTTGGCGCTACATGATCCAGTGGTGGCATGGCACCAGCGGACAGTGACCTTTGGGTCAGCTCACTGTTTGGAACACTGTCACGGTGGGGAAGTCCCGAGGGTAGCCGTGGCCCAGGTAGCAGGAATGGCAGTGGGAGAAAAGGGAAAGGTACCGCCACAATACGCTGACCTGCAGGATGTTTTCAGCGAGAAGGAAGCGGATAAACTACCCCCCCCATAGGCCCTTCGACTGTCAAATCAACCTACTACCAGGAGCTCAGCTGCCAGTGGGTAAATTGTATGCCATGTCGGACAAGGAGATGCAGGAGTTGTGGGAGTTTATTGACAAGAACCTGAAAAGAGGCTTCATAAGGGAATCAAGGGCGGTGGGAGGTAGTCCGGTGTTCTTTGTGGACAAAAAGGACACTAAACAGCCCAGATTGGTCGTAGAATTCAGGTCCTTGAACCTTGTATCGGAACCCGTGACCTTCCCAATGCCCAGGATTGACGATATTTTAACCCGGGTGGGGAAGGGAAAGATCTTTACCAAGCTGGACCTTCAGGGGGAGTACAATTTGATTAGGATGAGGGAAGGGGCTGAATGGAAAACCACCCTCTTCACCCCTCTGGGAGCCTTTGAGTACCTCGTTATGCCCTTTGGATTACAATCAGGCTCCGCCTGTTTTCAATCTTTCATGCACCATGTGTTGGGATCCTTGCTATACAAGAATTGCATGGCCTTTATAGATGACGTGTTAATCTATTCGGACAACGAGGAGCAACACGTTCGGGACGTTCGGGAAGTGCTAAAGAGGCTACAGGAACACCAGTTGTGGGTCAAATTGGAGAAGTGCCAATTCCACGCACGAGAGGTCGAGTTCCTGGGATACAGGTTGTCGGACAAGGGCCTAGCTATGGAGCCAAGCAAGGTGCAGGCGGTGCTGGAATGGAAGGCCCCCAAGACCCGGAAGGACGTGCAGAGGTTCCTGGGGTTTGCGAACTTCTATCGGAAGTTCATCAAGAACTTCACCCACTTAACCGCACCCATCACCGATTGTCTCAGTAGCAAAAGGAAGTTCGTCTGGACAGAAGAGGCACAGCAATCTTTCGAAAGGCTAAAAAAGGCGTTTGCTTCGGAAGAGCAGCTCTTGCACGTGGATCTGCAAAAGCTAATGAGGTTGGAGACAGACGCGTCAGACAGAGCGGTAGGGGCGGTGCTTCTCCAGCCGGGAGACAAGTCCAGCTGGAGGCCGTGCACATTCTTTTCGAGGAAGCTGAGCAAGTCTGAGCAAAACTACACGGTGTATGATCGAGAACTGCTGGCTATTTATGAAGCCTTTAGGCGCTGGAGACATTTGTTAATAGGGGCGCAGCACAAGATCCAGGTGTGCACGAACCATAAGAACCTAGAGTACTGGAGGACTGCATGAGTACTCAACCAACGACAGGTGCGGTGAGCTCAAGAATTCTCCAAGTTTTTCTTTGAGATTTGATACGTGCCGGGAGAGGAAAACGTCAGAGCAGACGCCCTCTCCCGGAAGCCGGAGTATCTGGAAGGAGAAGGACCACCAGAAGCACAACATGTGATTCCCGAGAACCGATGGGTGTGGGGGGGGAGTGTTAGTTGAGACACGAGAACTAGTAGGACTGACGAGGGACGACGAGTTCGCCCAAACGAAAATCCGGGAACTCAGAGGCACGGGGGAAAACCATGGGGGGTTTGAGGAGAAAGATGGGGTACTATATTACAGGGGAGCACTATATGTACCAGGGGATGACTTGAGGAGAAGGGTACTCAAACAACTCCATGATAACCCGACGGCGGGGCATTTCGGTCAACACAAGACCATTTTGCTGGTCACCTGGCAGTTCTGGTGGCCAAGGGTGAGGGAAGATGTACGGGAGTACGTACGAGGGTGTGACTGCTGCCAGCGAGCAAAGGTGGAGAGGGCAGCGCCCACAGGAATACTGGAACCTTTACCCACACCGGGAAAACCATGGGAGGTGATGTCCATAGATTTTATGACAGATATGCCCAAATCGAGAGGGAAAACAGCTGTCATGGTGGTTGTTGACCTGTTAACAAAAATGTGCCATTTTATCGCTTGCTCGCATGCGGTGACGGCAGAGGAAACTGCCAGGCTGTTTGTGGATCACATCTTCAGACTGCATGGCGCCCCCTTGAGGGTTTTGTCCGACCAAGGGAAGCAATTTACTTCCCGGTTTTGCAGGAAGCTCATGAGCTTGCTGGAAGTCGAGGTGAGCTTCTCGACGGCCAGACACCCAGAGACCAACGGACAAGCGGAAAGAGCGAACAGTATACTCCAACAATATCTACGCTGCTATGTCAGCGAGAGGCAGAACGACTGGGTGGATAAACTGGGGCTGGCAGAATTTGCGTACAATAACGCGGAACACGTGTCCACGGGGATGAGCCCGTTTGTCAGAGCTGCCCGAGGTCCCAGCTCACAAAGGACCAACGCCAGTACGTTCTTATATACAAAAGTCTTTATTGAAGTTCAGTTTGTCTTTCACATCAGCAGCGTGCAGCTCTACGTCTGAAACTCTAGACCGCCGAAGCTCCGTCTGAGTCTCCTCCCCCCAGACACCAGTTTAAGACCCTAGCCTTGCTCCACCTCTTCCTTTGCTCTTTCCTCCTCTGGGTCCGCCTGTCACTCTCCGACAGAGGCGTGGTCAGTCCCGACTCATATTCTCTCCCTGCTGGAGGAGACGCTGCCCCTGACACCTGGGACTCTTCCCCCCCACTACGCTCTGGTGCGGAAGCTGGTCCTGATGTCCAGCTGCTGCTTTGGGAGTCCCCGCTGGCCCCTTGTTTCTGGTGTGTCTCCCCTGGGACCCACCTTGCCCTGACCATCGGCGCCTCCTTCTGGGAATCTTCTGATTCGCTGGAGAAGCTCATGGAATCTCTCGGGTCACTGTCGTACTCCTCTACGCTGCCCTCAGATCCTTCCCCTTCGCTCTCCATCTCCTCTCTCCCCTGTACCTCTGCTCCTGAGCCCCTGACACCGTTCATGGCCAATTACGGGTGTCATCCCAGGGCTTTCCCAGGGGGTGGGGAGGAGAGGTGGAGTGTGCCAGCAGCGGAGCAGTTTGTGGAAGAAATGGAAGCCTTACACCAACAACTTAAAATGAACTTGGAAAGGGCCAAGGAACTGAAACCATACGGGTGGGGGACCGGGTGTGGTTGTCAACCCAGGGGTTACCTTTCAAGGGAGGGTGCAAGAAATTGCGGCCCAGGCGGCTGGGACCTTTCGAGGTAACCCAGCAGGTCAATCCAGTGGCCTTTCGGCTCAAGTTGCCGACCAGTAGGAAACTACACCCGGTGTTCCATAGGTCCCTACTCTCTCTGTACAGGGAGGGGCTGGAATTTCCGGGGCGAGAGAGAGAAGTCCCCACTCACCCACGCATAGAGGAGAGGGAACTCAGCAGTCAAGCCACGGAAATACTTGATTCAAGATTGAGAGGAGGGGAAGTGGAGTATTTGGTGGCTTGGGAGGGGGAACCTGAGTCGGAAAACACGTGGGTTCCTGCGGAGACCATCAGGGATGAGGATCTCAGGGGGGAGTTTTACAGCAGGTTCCCAAGGAAGCCCAAACCGGTAGCGAGGTTCTGGGAGGAGCAATTTGGCACTACAGATGAGGAAGAAGAGTTTGTGGGGTTTCCGGCCTCCGACAAGGAGGAAAGAGAGGAATCTGAGGGTGAGGAATCGGACTGGGAGGGTGATCCGGTACGAAGAGATAGCAGCAGGTGGACAGCTATGTTTGAATCTTGAGAGGATGGGGGTAGCTCCTTCAGGGGATTTCCCGCATCGCCGTCAGACGGAAGGGAGGAATTTAGGCCAAAGGAACGGGACGGAGGTGAGGGGGGTTCTGGGGGGAGGTGGATGTAAGGGAACTGCCATCGGAGCCAAGAGTGGAGGTAAGGCTCCCCGACCATGCAGGAGAAGGGACCAGCAGAGGGAGAGAGAACACTCCCTTTGGGGAAGGTTATCAGCGTGACACCGGGGAGGAAGGGGACCAGGGAAGGACTTCGGAGAGAGGGCTCCAAGACTCTTCCACAGAGACCAGCGGGGAGAGTCCAGGACCTCAGCTGGCTAGGCCTACTCTGCGCAGAAAGCTTCCGCGCAGGGAGGCTAGGCGGAGACTGGGCGTCAAGGAATTTTTATGTTTGAAGAAATTCAGGAAACGCCCACTGACGGATTCTGCCAGCGATTGACACAGCCACGGAGGAAGGGCTGTCCAGCCAGGGAAAGGTTTAGCCAGGCAACTTTGCCTAGAACTTCAGCATCCTTTACGCACAAGCAACCCCAATTCCCATTACAATATCAATCTGTACTTACCCCTCCTTGTACATTCCTTTTCGTACCACTCTGGTACGGGCAGTCCGAAACCATGCCTGTGTAAACTCTGCGTTCCTTTTCCCAACCTTTAACCTGTCTATGATTAATGTCTTATATGCAATAATTAATGTCTTATATGGAACCCTTGCTTTGCACTTATGTTAAACAATCAGCAACAAGCACACACGTGGCAAACGCTGTATAATATCCAATAAAAGGGAGTCTCCGAGGCTTGCTCAAGAGACGCCTCCCGTATGACACCTACCTACTCGTCTGTCGTTCATTTCAACCCAACAGGGTGTCATGACCTTGTAGATCTAAAATATCCCAATTTTTTAATAAATACCAATCTTTCAACCAGAGAAGACACGAGGCTTCGTAATATAGCTTCAAATCCGGTAACCCGTAGCCACCTCTTTCTACAGTATCTATTAATATCTTGTGCTTTACTCTTGGTCTTTTACCCTTCCACAAAAATTTAGAAATTTCTTTTTGCCACTTGTTGATACTGCTGGTCTTTCCTGTAATTGGAATCGTTTGGAATAGAAAGAGTAGCTTCGGTAAAACTATCATTTTAATTACCGAAATGCGGCCCAGGAATGATAAATTTAACCTTGTCCATGTCTCCAACTGTCTTTTGATATCTTTCCAACAATGGGTATAATTATCTTCATATAAGTTAATATTCTTTGGTGTTATCCATAATCCTAAATACTTGATTTTGGAGTAGATTTTAATGTGTATTATTTGTTCTAATTCTGCTTTTTCATCTGGCGACATATTTTTAACTAATAGTTTTGTCTTGTTTAAATTCATTTTGAACCCCGCAACTTTACCGTAGCCATATATTATTTCCAACGCCTTTCTTAAACTCTGTTTTGGTTGCTCCGTAGTTATAATTAAATCGTCAGCAAATGCCCTCATTTTGTAACTTCTATTTCCCAGCATAATCCCTTTTATTTCTATTTTTCCCCTAATTTGTTTACATAAAACTTCCAATGTTAATATGAAAATTAAGGGGGATAGTGGGCGACCTTGTCTGACCCCTTTACTGATTTCACACTCCTGTGATAAATTTCCATTGATTATGATTTTAGCTTTTTGTTTTGATTATATTGCTTCAATCCCTTCTGTATAGTGTATACCAAAATCCATATGGTGTAATAGAAATTTCATAAATTTCCAGGATACCCTGTCGAAAGCTTTTTCTGCATCTATAGCCATTAAGACTGCCTTCTTTTCTATTCTTAAGTCTAAATACGCTAATAAGTTTATAATGTTTCTAGTGTTGCTATAAATGTGACTCCCGGGCAAAAAGCCAGCTTGGTCATTGTGTATCATCATCATCTGGAAGCCTTTTTTTGATCTTTCGGCTAAAATATTTGCATATAATTTATAATCGTTCTTTAGAAGTGCGATAGGCCTATAGTTGTTAATAAGTAGATTGTCCGTTCCCTGTTTTGGAATTAATGCAATAAGGCTGTCTTTCCAAGAATCCGGCATGGTTCCGTCTTTTAAGATGTTGTTCATGATACTTCTTAATGGGTTCTGAATTAGGGTTTTGTTCTGGCTCTGGCTGTGTCTCTGGCTCCGGCTCCAGCTCCAGCTCCAGCACTGTATCAAGTACTGTTGCAGACTCAGGCTGTGGCTCTAGGTTGTGGCTGCAGCTATGTTTTGCGCTCCGGCCCTGTATCAAGCCCTATTTCTGGCTCTCGCTCTGGCTCTGGCTCTGGCTCTGGCTCTGGCTCTGGCTCTGGCTCTGGCTCTGGCTCTGGCTTTCTTTCAGCTCTGGCTCTGGCTCTGGCTCTGATTCATAGTCTCACTCTGACTCTGATTCAGGGTCTCGCTCTGGCTCTGGTTCTAGCATCTATCAAGGACTGTTTCAGACTCAGGCTGTGGCTGTGGCTCTGCCTCTGTTTCAGGCTCAGGCTCTGTTTGAGGCTGTGTCTCTGTTTCAGGCTCCGGCACTGTATCAAGTACTTTTTTAAAAAAACATTTTTTTTTAATTTTTTTATCATTAATACACATATACAAGCATACAAACATACATTTCATACAATCTTTAAAAATATTCAAACATACTTACACTCAATCCCACAAATAGTTCCTTTCCCCATCACCATCCACCGACCCTTCACCCCACCTTTGTGTTGACTTCCAATCTACTCAATTACAATATCTTTCCACTTCTATTACTTTCTTTCACACACCTTTACCCTAATGTCATACTTCTTTTTCTATTACACGTTGTTTTCCATCTTATTTGATATTTCAGTATTTGAAACGGAACTTGTTTATTCTAATAGGAGTTCTGATTTTTCGATATGATTTTGCAAGTATCTTTTAAATACCTTCCAGTCCCTATCTATCTTTTCTTTTGAAATCCTTCCAATTTCTTCCATTGTTTTGGATATATTGTAATACTCCAATAATTTGGCAAGCCACTCTGTTTTTGTCGGTATTATACCACTTTTCCAGTTTTTCGCAATCAATAGCCTTGCTGCTACTGTTGCGTATAAATATAAGTTCTTATCTTCTTCCTTTAGGCTTCCTGGTACTATTCCCAATAGAAAACCTTCTGGTGTTGTCCTAAATGAGTATCTAAACATTTTTTTCATTTCATTATATATTATTTCCCAAAATTGTTTGATGTTTAAACAATTCCACCATATATGTATCATAGTACCTTTTCCCGTGTTGCATCGCCAGCAGATATCGCTACAGTTTTTATTCATTTTTGCTATTCTTTCAGGTGTTAAATACCATCTATGTTGCATTTTAAGGTAATTTTCTTTCAGTATATAACACATGGTGAATTTCATATCTTCTTTCCACAATTTTTCCCATTGTTCAAACATAATATTTTTCCCAATGTCTTGCGCCCATTTAATCATTGATGCTTTAACCAGTTCATCCTTTGTTTCCCACTCTAAAATCAGATTATACAATTTAGATATATTTTTTGATTTTGTAGCCTTATTGGAGTTCACCGATTGGGTCTGCGTTGCTCCGTGACAGGAGGAAGGAAGTCAAAATGACACCGAGTTGGTTCAAAGAAAGAGTTTATTCTGCTCTCCGGATAGCAGAAGGCACTTGCGTGGTGAGTCCACAGCAAGTCCAAAGAAATGACAGGTTTCATGCAGTTTATATATCCTCCAGGCACCCTATCACTCCTCCCCTAGGAGCCCAACCACGTTGGCGTACGTACACATATGTTCCTGCTCTGGTACTCTCAACCATAAAAGGATCTTCCTTCCTGTACTTCTGACCATAAAAGGATATTCCTGTTCCTACTCCTATCTTGGAGCAAGAGGTCACTACTTCCGAGAACATGCTCTGGCATTAGTCCCAGACTTGGGTCTCTGCGTCATTTGTGGTCAGGACATAAGATATGTCTGTGTCTGTTCTACTGGTAAAGTCAAGGCCAGTCTTGACGTCAAACTGATAAGGGAGAGAGCTGTGTTCTTGTTTTGCATTTGTTCAACGGCTAAAGTTTATGCATTTTAGCTGAGGAGAAATGGGGATTTTGGTGCAGTTTAGAAACTGCCTGCACAGTCAGTTTTGGGGTTTGGGAAACCCATTCCTTCAATTTTTCTTGTATTAAATATTTATCGAATTTTGATATTTCTTTTTCAAATCCTAACTTTTTGTCTTTTGCTAATCTATACTTAATTTGAATATATTGAAACCAATCACTAATATGAGCTTTAATTTCTGTGTAGTCCTTTAGTTCCAATTCTCCGTTTTCTTCCTTTAATACAGTTTTACAGGTAGCCCAATTTTCTTTCATATTTAATTTTTTCACTGCGACAATTTCTGCTGGCGATGCCCACCAGGGAGTTTTTGGTTCTAAAAGTCTTTTATATTTCTCCCATATTTTATATATAGATTTTCTGATTATATGCCCTAGGAAGCCTTTATGTACTCTCACTTTTTCATCTATTAAATAGGCATGCCATCCAAATCTCGTCTCTACTCCCTCTAAATCCAATACATCCGAGTCATCTAATTTGATCCATTCCTTTAGCCAGGTCAGACCCACCGCCTCATGATATAACTCCATATCTGGGAGACCAAATCCTCCTCTCTCCTTCTTATCTATCATTATTTTGTGTTTTATTCTTGGCTTTTTCCCTGACCATATGAATTTAGCCAAATCTCCTTTCCAGTTATTAAAACATTTATCTCCTCCTAGTATTGGGATACTTTGAAATAAAAACATCATCCTTGGTAATATGTTCATCTTTATTACCGATATTTTCCCTAGTAAGGAAAGATTTAATTTTCCCCATACTTGCAAGTCATTTTTTATTTCATTCCATGCTTTCCCATAGTTCTCATTACTTAAGTCTATAGTATTTGTTGTTAAATTTATTCCAAGATACCTTATTTTCTTTTTAATTTCCAATCCTGTAATTTCTTGTAATTTCACTTTATCTTTTTCTTCCATATTTTTCACTAGTATTTTGGTTTTCCCATAGTTTAATTTGAATCCTGCTAATCTGCCATATTCGTTTATGCATTCCAATATTCTAGGTGTACATTGTAGGGGATTTTCTGTTGTGATCATAACATCGTCTGCAAACGCTCTTAACTTATATCTTTTTTCACCAACTGCTATTCCTCTTATTTGGTTGTCCTGCCTTATTTTCTTTAATAGAACCTCTAATACTATTATAAATAACATTGGGGATAGGGGGCATCCTTGTCTTGTACCTTTAAAGATGTTGATTTCTTCTCCAAACTCTCCATTAATAATAATTTTTGCTTTCTGTTGGTTATATATTGCATTTATACCTTTTTGGAATTTTTCACCTAGACACAATTCTTTTAATAGTTTTTTCATAAATTCCCATGAGATTTTGTCGAAAGCCTTCTCCGCATCGATTGAAATCAGGGCTGCTTGTTTGTCTCTTCTTACTTGTAGATATTCCATTATGTCTATTATATTTCTGATATTATCCTTTATTTGTCTACCTTCCACAAATCCAGCCTGATTTTTATGTACTATTTTTCCTATAATTTTTTTCAACCTATTAGCCAGTAATCCTGCGTAAATTTTATAATCGGAATTTAACAATGAAATGGGTCTATAATTTGAGACCAATTCCAAATCCGTACCTTGTTTTGGCAGGAGCGTTATATACCCTTGAGTCCAAGAGTCTGGAACATTCCCCTTCTCTACTGCTTCCTCTATTACTTCTTTTAGTGGGTCAATTAATTCATTTAACATTTCTTTGTAGTATTCTGCTGGTATGCCATCTGGACCTGGGGATTTCCCTATTTTTAATTTTTGAATTGATTCCTTAATTTCTATGGTTGATATTGGTTCATTTAATAATTTATGGTCTTCTTCTGCTATCTCTATTAATTTATTTTTCTTTATATATTCCTCTATTTCTTCTATTGACACTTCATCTTTTTGATATAATTTTTTGTAATATTTTTCAAATTCTTTTTTGATTTCTGTCATATCACTTATTGTCCTCTCTTCTACTTTTATTTTATTTATTAATTTTTCATTTCTTTGTTTCTTTAGTTGCCAGGCAAGGATCTTGCCTGGCTTGTTTGCCCATTCAAAATTTTTATATTTCCAAAATTTGATTTGTTGTTCTACCTCCTGTTCTATAATTTTATTATATTCTACTCTCAGTAATTTAATTTCTTGATTTAATCTCTCTTTATTTTTGCTTGCATAGGCCAATTTTTCCTTCCTTTTAATTTCTTCTAAAAGCCCCCTTTTCTTTTTTTCTTTATTCTTATATGCTATTGAGTTTTGTTGTATGAAATATCCCCTAACTGTTGGGAAACTGCCAGGGAGATATAGTCCATCATGGCCCAAGCCGGCTGTCGGATGTCCATCGATCTCCCGTAGACAGGCAGATCCAGCAGTTAGCGGCACGAAGCCTTAGAAATAGATTCCCACATTCCAGGCTTGTGCACAATGTTTATCAGCAGAAACACAGCAGAAAGCTTGCACCGCAGAAGAGCATATTTTACAGACTTTATTTAGCGTAGAACAGAACAAAGAAGAACATGACCGTTCTTTGTCAGTGTCTCTGACCAACTGGCATCGAAAGGAAGGAACAGCAAGCATAAACATCCTGTGAATAGAACATGCGCAGACTCTGTGACTCACAAAGCTTGCTCCCTTTTAAGGTGGAACGGAAATATCCTAACCGCCTTCCCAGCATCCCACACTGTTTTAACATCTGTCCCTTTCCTCCAATTGTTTTCAAAATATTCCTTCATCAACTTTCTGGCTCCTTGCATTACTTTTTCGTTTTTTGATAAGAAAACATTCATTCTCCACCTTTTCTTCCCTTTCTCCTCTTTTCCTTTAAGAGTTAATGATACTGGATTGTGATCTGTAAGTGTTTTTGGCAATATATCGGCATTCTCTGCTTCAATTGTCATATCCTTAGTAATCCATATACTGTTGATTCAACTATATGAATTTTTTGGTTCTGAGAAATATGTGAACTCCTTTTCGACAGGATGTTTATATCTCCATATATCCACTAAATCAAAAATCTTTACCATTTCCATAAAGCTTTTTGGCAACTTCCCTTCATTTCCCCCCCTCTTCTTCTGTGATCTATCCAATTCTGGTTCCATTACTCCATTTAAATCCCCTAACACAATAATTCTCATATCTATATATTCCATTAATAATGATCTTACTTTAACATAGAATTCTGATTTTCTTTTATTTGATCCATAGATTCCCACTACTACAATTGGTTCCCCCTCTATTGATATTTTGACTATTATAATCCTCCCCTCTTTGTCTTCATATAACAATTCCGGTTCATATTTGCTTTTAACATACATTACAACCCCCCTCTTTTTTCTTACATCAGATGCGATGAATTCTTCCCCTAACTTTGGTTTTACCAATAGTCTTTTATGCTTAGTATTGATGTGGGTTTCTTGTAAGCAAGCAAGGTCCCACTTCTGCCTCTCTAAGATACGTTCTATTTTCTGCCTCTTCCTCCTATTATTTAGACCATTCACGTTCCATGATAACAATTTAAATTTCATTCTTTATTAGTTAAAAAATTCTAAAGTTAATGGAAAGAGTTTACGTTATCTGCAGTGGTAAAGGAGAAGGGTTTTGTAATAGTTATTGGTCTGATTATTTACCACTGGCGTAGTTCTTTATCCTTCCACCCTTTGCTGAGCTTTTTCTTCTTCTTCCGCCTCATCCGATAGCTCTCCCTTCCTTCCTTCCTCATTTCTTACTTCACTTTTCCCACCTCCTAATTCTCCTCGATACTTCCTCCAAAACATGTCTGCTTCCTCAAATGTCTCAAATCGTCTTCTTTTTCCTTTGAAGTTGAAGGAAATCCCCACTGGGTATTCCCATCTGAAAGATATTGCTTTGGCCTTTAGTGCTTTTGTTAGAAATTGGAATTGCTGTCTCTTTTTTATCAGCCTAGGTGGAACTTCTCGTAAAATTATTATTTCCTTTCCATCTATGGTTAATTTGTTCTTACTCTTTAATTGGAGGATCTTATCTTTCATCCAATTCGATGTGAATACAATGATGCAGTCTGCCGGCCATTTGTTCATTTTTGCTTTTCTTGAGTTCACTCTGAAGATTTTCTCTGTCTGTTCTATTATGTCTTTTTCCTGTAGATGTAGCCACTTTGCTAAAGTTTCAATCATCTTCTTCCAAATCTCCTCCTTCTCCTCTTCTGGAACATTTCTGAATCTCAAAGTCTTCTCTTTAATCTGCATCTGTATCATTGCTAGCGCATCCCCAGTAGCTTCCTGGATTGCTTTTTGTTCCTCCATCTCCTTTTTCAATTTGTCCATTTCTTTTCTTTGTTCCCTTTTTCTTTGCTAATTTTCTTCACCATCTCATCCATTTGTTGATTCTTATTCTTAATTTCTTGCACTTTCTTATCTGTCTCCTTCATTCCTTCTAGGACTTCTGTTAATTTTTCCTTTATTTCTTCATTTTCTTTTTCATTTTTTTTCATTGTGTTTTCTAATTTTTCCAATTTCCCATCAATTGTGTTGATTTTTTCTTCCAACTCTTTTCTCAATCCTCCCAAGTCCAGTTTCAAACTAATAATAAGTTCCCTTAAGTCCATTTCTTCAAGGCCTGAGTTTCTTCTTAATTGTTGCTGTTGACTTCCAGTTCCAGTCTGTTTTTTAATTGCATGAGACATTTTGCGTTCTCTTTTCCAACCACCAGATGTCCTTCTATTGTTCCAATTTTCCTTTGTTACTGCTTTTCCTACTTTGCCCACTGGGTGTCACTGTGTTCTTATTAACTCAGCTTGCCAGCTTCTGCCCTCCTTTAATCCTCTCTTTCACTATTTTGTCTTCGTCACTTCCTCCTTCTTCCTCCTTCTTGATGATTACTCAGCGTCTTCAGACCCGTGACGCCATCTTATCTTATCTGTGAAATTCCCCTCCTTTCCCCCACAGCGTTCCTTATTCCTTTGTCCTTATCTTTCCTTCAAGGACATTCAGTTTCAAAGCAGCTGCTTTACTCCACCCAGCTCCAACAACAGGCAGCCTGCACCGCTTTGCACTTTGTAGTAAGTCCGTTTCAGATAGTGTGCTTTTCAAATAGTTCAATTGCAATCTGAGTGATTTCTTTATATTCTTTCCATATATATATATATATATATATATGTAGGTTTTGGTGTCTTCGGGTGTCTTCCCGTGTAAGAGTTGGGGTGTCTAGGCGACGTTTCGACGAGGTCTCACTCGTCATCTTCAGGCTGGTGCTTTCGGCTTCTTGTTACTGGAACAGAGCAGGATCTCAGTGTTTGAGTTCCTTGACGTCCTAATCTACAAAAAACCTGATGGCTCCCTAGGACACACTATCTACCGGAAAAAAACACACACCAACCGCTACTTACATGCACAATCACACCACCACCCTGCACAAATAAACTCCGTAGCCAAGACTCTCATCTCCAGAACCAAACGCCTGGCTGACAAGGACCACTTGACAACTGAGTTACAGAATCTCTCAAATGTGTTAATCGCCAACGGATACCAACAAAACAGGGTTACGAAGCTAATCCAAAAAGAAACACCCCCCCAAAACCAAGACACAGAAGAAAACAATGGCATGGCCCTCCTGCCTTATATCAAGGGCACTACAGATAAAATTAGCAAAATCCTCCATAAACACAATATCAAAACAGCCTTTTGCACCAACCAAAAAATAACCAATATCCTCAGAAACCCAAAAGATAAAATCCAGTTAGAAAACCAAGGGGTCTATGAAATACCCTGCAAAGTCTGCCCAGCCACGTACATTGGACAAACAAACAGACGAATAAATGCACGTATCGCAGAACACAAGAATGCCGTCAAAAAAGAAGAAAAAACTTCCTCTCTTTACCAACACATGAAAGAAACAGGACACGAAATTAATTTTGCAGATTCCAAATTGCTCTTTAACATGGAACATCACCACAAGAGAATAATCATGGAAGCCATCGAGATAGAGAAACACCCTCACAACATGAACAAGCGTGACGACACGTCCCGCCTGCCAGACATCTGGAAATTAGCCCTCCCCACAAAAACCGACACCAGAACCAGAGACACACAGAACGCCATCTCCAATCAACCACACCAGACCCAAACCCAGACCCTCTCCACAGATAAAGTACAGATACCATCCAGTAGCCAAACCATAGTGGCACCTCCGGATGCTGCACCCCCCTGCAATCCCTACACAGATCTGGCTGGCACAGGGCACAAAACCACAGCTCGCCCCTATACACGAAGCCAAGCCAGAGCACAACTAAGTGCAGTACAGCCATCTTCTCAGAAAAACTTTTCACAAGCTCAAGAGGTCAAGACACGAAAGCTTTAGCAACTAATCCACACCTAATGACCCTCCTAAGTGGTACTCAGAATATCACTCAAGAAATCACTCAAGATATCCCTCAAGTAATTAATGAACAAAAGAAGAAAAGGCACACTAACCTGGGAACTCCCTCTCTGCCCAGAACGTTGGAGGCTATACACCACACCCCCTCAACAGTATTTATAGGAACTCAAACACTGAGATCCTGCTCTGTTCTAGTAACAAGAAGCCGAAAGCACCAGCCTGAAGATGACGAGTGAGACCTCGTCGAAACGTCGCCTAGACACCCCAACTCTTACACGGGAAGATACCCGAAAACACCAAAACCTGCATTCCTGTACCCGTGAAAATCTACGAAAGCATATATATATATATATATATATATATATATATATATATATATATATATATATATATATATATATATATATATATATATATATTGTTCTTCTGTCTTCCCTTTACTTTTGTGGTAGCATTACTTCTCCTCCGCTATTTTTACTCTTTATCTTGTTTTGGGTTTACCCACTCCGTGAGGGATTCCCCCTCCTGGGTCCCCTTATCTGCCCCTTGTCTTATTTCCTTTTAGGTTTTGTTACTGCTGCTACCACTTTACGTTTATTTTGATATAGAAATAGAGATTTTACCATCTTGTCGCTGCTTCAGTGATGTGAGGCTTTTCACCGGTCTGTTTGATGTTCTTCTCTGTCCCTGGATTCCCCCCCACCTCTGCCGTTTTTCCTTCAGCGAGGGGTGCCGGGACTCCAAAAAGACACTGCCGAAGTTCCTTTGGCTTGAGCTTCCTTCCAAGCCTTTTCAGGGGTCGTGTAGCCAAACGTTGCCCCTCACAGTACCGGTGTGTGCCCCGACCTGCTTACTGCAGTCAGAGCTCACACTGTTGCAGCTGTGGTAAAAGCGGAAGTCGGCACTGTATCAAGTACTGTTGCAGACTCAGGCTGTGGCTCTAGGCTGTGGCTGTGGCTGTGGCTCTTTTTCAGGCTCTGGTTCTGAATGAGGGCTTGGTTCTGGCACTGATTCAGGGTCTCGCTCTGGCTCTGGCACTCTATCAAGGACTGTTTCAGACTTAGGCTGTGGCTGTGGCTCTGGCTCTGTTTCCATTCTTACAATGGAATGTACACAAAACAATAATCCTTTCTATATAAATTTTCCAATACATTCTGAAAACATAATAAATCCTTAATTGTTGTCCACCTCCTTTTAGTTCCTTTATCACTCGAATGCTAGCACGGAATCAGAACTATTATTGTATTTTTGAACATATCTTGTATAACCATCCCATTTTCCTGCAAACGTTTGCTTTGAGATTCCGCTGAGTTTGCAAGTCAATTGAGCCGTCTCCACCAATTCCTGTAATTTGATTTGCCAATCTGTTATTTTTGGAGCCTCGTGATCTTTCCATCCCTTGGCCACAAGTATACGAGCTGCTGTGGTTGCATACAAGAATACCTCTCTTAGATTTTTTGGGATCTCTTTATCTAAAATACTTCATAGAAATGCCTCTGTTTTTTTCGTAAAAGTTATCTCCATCATCTTTTTAATTCATCGTATATTCTCCCCCCCCCCCAAAAAAAAATCTTAATCTTTTCACACGTCCACCACATGTGGCTCATGTCACCGTTATTTCCTCCACATCTCCAACAAGCATTCGCCAAATTTTTATACATTCTTGATCATCTGGAAGGAGTGAGGTACCACCTATGAGCCATTTTCATCATGTTCTCTCTTATATTATAGCTGGCTGTAAATTTCAAATTTACATTCCATCAGTTTCCCCCATCTTTTAGCATAATTGGACGGCCCACATCTTGGGCCCACTTTATCATTGAAGCCTTAACCTCCTCATCCATTACTTCGTAGTCTAAAAGAAGTCTATACATTTTTGCGATTATTTTGGTTTTACTATTCAGTAGTTCTCTTTCAAATCTTGAAGGCTCCTTTTCAAAACCTATCTGCTTATCCTGTCTGAACACTTCATTCACCTGGAAGTAATCTAGCCAAGTAGAAAAGTGATCTTTTATTTTCTCATAACTTATCAATATTAGTTGACCCTCCCCCCCTTAATATTGTGTTATACGTTATCCAGTTCTCTTTGATGTTGTTGCTTTTTTTAACAGCAATTGCTTCTAGTGGAGAGTTCCATCTTGGGGTTTTCTGTTCCAAATATCTTTTGTATTTTCCCCATACCTTATATATAGCATTTCTTATTATATGATTTGAAAAACTCCTATGCGTCTTTATTTTCCGATAATTAATAATAATAATAATAATAATAATAATAATAATAATAATAATAATAATAATAATAATAATAATTTATTATTTGTACCCCACCCATCTGGCTGGGTTTCCCCAGCCACTCTGGGCGGCTTCCATAGAAACAAAAAAAAACCACACTAAAATATCATACACTAAAAACTTCCCTTAACAGGGCTGCCTTAAGATGTCTTCTGAATGTCAGGTAGTTGTTTATCGTTTTGACATCTGATGGGAGGGCGTTCCACAGGGCGGGCGCCACTACCGAAAAGGCCCTCTGCCTGGTTCCCTGTAGCTTTGCTTCTCGCAATGAGGGAACCGCCAGAAGGCCCTCGGCGCTGGACCTCAGCGTCCGGGCAGAATGATGGGGGTGGAGACGCTCCTTCAGGTATACTGGGCCGAGGCTGTTTAGGGCTTTAAAGGTCAACACCAGCACTTTGAATTGTGCTCGGAAACGTACTGGGAGCCAATGTAGGTCTTTCAAGACCAGTGTTATGTGGTCTCGGCGGCTGCCCCCAGTCACCAGTCTAGCTGCTGCATTCTGGATTAGCTGTAGTTTCCGAGTCACCTTCAAAGGTAGCCCCACATAGAGCGCATTGCAGTAGTCGAAGCGGGAGATAACTAGAGCATGCACCACTCTGGCGAGACAGTCCACGGGCAGGTAGGGTCTCAGCCTGCGTACCAGGTGGAGTTGGTAGACAGCTGCCCTGGATACAGAATTAACCTGCGCCTCCATGGACAGCTGTGAGTCCAAAATGACTCCCAGGCTATGCACCTGGTCCTTCAGGGGCACAGTTACCCCATTCAGGACCAGGGAGTCCTCCACACCAGCCCTCCCCCTGTCCCCCCAAAACAGTACTTCTGTCTTGTCAGGATTCAACTTCAATCCATTAGCCGCCATCCATCCTCCAACCGCCTCCAGGCACTCACACAGGACCTTCACCGCCTTCACTGGTTCTGATTTGAAAGAGAGGTAGAGCTGGGTATCATCTGCATATTGATGGACACCCAGTCCAAACCCCCTGATGATCTCTCCCAGCGGCTTCATATAGATGTTAAAAAGCATGGGGGAGAGAACGGAACCCTGAGGCACCCCACAAGTGAGGGCCCAAGGGTCTGAACACTCATCCCCCACCAGCACTTTCTGAACACGGCCCAGGAGGAAGGAGCGAAACCACTGTATAACAGTGCCCCCAGCTCCCAACCCCTCTAGACGGTCCAGAAGTATGTTATGGTCGATTGTATCAAAGGCCGCTGAGAGATCCAGCAGAACTAGGAAACAACTCTCACCTTTGTCCCTAGCTCGCCGGAGATCATCAACCAGTGCAACCAAGGCAGTTTCAGTCCCATGATGAGGCCTGAACCCCGATTGGAAGGGATCCAAATGGTCCGCATCCTCCAGGCGTCCCTGGAGTTGTTCAGCAACCACACACTCAATCACCTTGCCCAAGAATGGAAGATTTGAGACTGGGCGATAGTTGGCCATACTGGCCGGGTCTAAAGATGGTTTTTTAAGAAACGGTTTAATGACCGCCTCTTTCAGCAGATCTGGGAATGTTCCCTCACAGAGGGAAGCATTCACCACCCCGCAGAGCCCATCGCCCAGCCCTTCCCGGCTTGCTTTTATTAGCCAGGATGGGCAAGGATCAAGGAGACAGGTGGTTGGTTTCACGCATCCAAGCAGCCTGTCCACATGCTCGGGGGTAACGGATTGAAATTGATTCCATGCAACTTGATCAGACAGAGCTCCAGCACTCTCCCGCCCCAGCCCTGTTCCCACGGTGGTGTCTAGCTCCTTCCGAATATGAGTGATTTTATCTGCAAAAAACTTTGCAAAATCGTTGCAGGAGATCTTGGGGTCTTTACAAGGCCCCGGTGGTAAAGGTGGTTCCGTTAAATTGCGGACCACCTGAAAGAGTCTCCTGCTACTATTTTCTGCAGATGCAATAGAGGCGGTGAAGAAAGTCTTCTTCGCCGTCGCTATCGCCACTTGGTAGGCTCGACGTTGAGCTCTAACCTGTGTCCGGTCAGATTCGGAGTGAGTTTTCTGCCACCGACGCTCTAGCCGTCTCAGCGATTGTTTCATCGCCCTCAGCTCCAGGGAAAACCACGGGGCTGTCCGGGCTCCATGCAATCGGAGAGGGCGCTTCGGAGCCAGACAGTCGATAGCCCTGGTTAACTCCGCATTCCAGCGGGCCACCAGGGAATCAGCTGAAAGGCCATCAACATGGGATAAAACATCCCCTACCGCTCTCTGGAAACCATTTGGATCCATTAAGTGGCGGGGGCGGACCATCCGAATCGGTCCCACCTCCCTGCAGAGGGGAAGGGTCGCGGAGAAGTCCAGTTGCACCAGGAAGTGATCTGACCATGGTACTTCTTTGGTTTCGCTTTTACTTAATGTCAGATCACCAACATCCATAGAGGTGAACACCAGGTCTAAGGCATGCCCGTGGCTATGAGTTGGGCCAGATTTATTCAGGGACAGCCCCATGGAGGCCATGCTTTCCACGAAGTCCCAAGCGGCCCCTTGTAAGGTCATGTCGGCGTGGATGTTAAAATCCCCTAGGACAACCAAACTAGGTGTCTCCAGGAGAACATCCGCCACAACCTGAAGCAGCTCGGACAGGGAATCCTTGGTGCAGCGGGGAGGTCGGTACACCAAAAGGAATCCTGTACTGCCCCTATTGCCCAACTTCCAGAACATGCACTCAGAAAACCCAGTAGGACGCCCGCTGCAAACTAATGACTTCCTAAAAATCACTGCAACCCCCCCTCCCCGCCCACATGACCTGGGTTGCTGTGCGTAAGAGAAACCTGGTGGGCAAGCGGCAGCAAGGACAGGCCCATCTGCTTCCTCCAACCAGGTCTCTGTCACACATGCCAGGTCAAATCCTCCATCCACAATCAGGTCGTGGATGGCAGTGGTTTTATTCATCATTGACCTGGCATTACACAGCAACACCTTCAGGTTATGTGGGTTTCCCCTTTATTTTCCCATAATTAAGATAGCCATGCCACACAAAACGGGTGTCATGACCTTCTAGATCTAAAATATCCCAATTTTTTAATAAATACCAATCTTTCAACCAGAGAAGACATGAGGCTTCCTAATATAGCTTCAAATCCGGTAACCCGTAGCCACCTCTTTCTACAGTATCTATTAATATCTTGTGCTTTACTCTTGGTCTTTTACCCTTCCACAAAAATTTAGAAATTTCTTTTTGCCACTTGTTGATACTGCTGGTCTTTCCTATTATTGGAATCGTTTGGAATAGAAAGAGTAGCTTCGGTAAAACTATCATTTTAATTACCGAAATGCAGCCCAGGAATGATAAAATTAACCTTGTCCATGTCTCCAACTGTCTTTTGATATCTTTCCAACAATGGGTATAATTATCTTCATATAAGTTAATATTCTTTGGTGTTATCCATAATCCTAAATACTTGATTTTGGAGTAGATTTTAATTTGTATTATTTGTTCTAATTCTGCTTTTTCATCTGGTGACATATTTTTAACTAATAGTTTTGTCTTGTTTAAATTCATTTTGAACCCCGCAACTTTACCGTAGCCATATATTATTTCCAACGCCTTTCTTAAACTCTGTATTGGTTGCTCCGTAGTTATAATTAAATCGTCAGCAAATGCCCTCATTTTGTAACTTCTATTTCCCAGCATAATCCCTTTTATTTCTTTTTCTTCCCTAATTTGTTTACATAAAACTTCCAATGTTAATATGAAAATTAGGGGGGATAGTGGGCGACCTTGTCTGACCCCTTTGCTGATTTCACACTCCTGTGATAAATTTCCATTGATTATGATTTTAGCTTTTTGTTTTGATTATATTGCTTCAATCCCTTTTATATACTGTACACCAAAATCCATATGGTGTAATAGACCTTTCATAAATTTCCAGGATACCCTGTCGAAAGCTTTTTCTGCATCTATACCCATTAAGACTGCCTTCTTTTCTATTCTTAAGTCTAAATACGCTAATAAGTTTATAATGTTTCTAGTGTTGCTATAAATGTGCCTCCCGGGCAAAAAGCCAGCTTGGTCATTGTGTATCATCATCTGGAAGCCTTTTTTGATCTTTCGGCTAAAATATTTGCATATAATTTATAATCGTTCTTTAGAAGTGCGATAGGCCTATAGTTGTTAATAAGTAGATTGTCCGTTCCCTGTTTTGGAATTAATGCAATAAGGCTGTCTTTCCAAGAATCCGGCATGGTTCCGTCTTTTAAGATGTTGTTCATGATACTTCTTTTTTTTTATATAAAAAATACATTTTTATTAAAGTTTTAAACAAACACAAAAGCACAAACATAAACAACACAAATAACAAGTATAGTTTCAAATCCTTATTTTCTTAACATCTTCCCCTGACTTCCCCACACCTCCCCTTCTTATATTCCAATTCCAATAATTAGCTCAGCAAGTTCTTGTCCCCAACTTTTACCTTATTATTATTATACTTAATTCATCTTAATTAACCAATTTTAACTTATAAACCTCAATTTAAACAACAATACTCATTCTTTACACCCTTTTCTAAGGTCGACCCAAATTCCCTTCCACGAATTTCCCAATTTTTATATTAATTGCAAAACAAAATAACAGAAAAACAACATATAATTATACACCCTGAAATATACTCAGAGTCGCAAAGTGATTTCATGCTCTTTATTCAGCTCATAGTGGTGAGGAGGAATGAATGAAAGTCCCCTCAAAGTATCTGCTTTATATACATTATTTACACAATGGGCTGCACATGATTGGTTAATTCTCGAATTCTACTGTAAGCCAATCAGGTTGTGGATTCACTTATATCTGGAGCATGATTGGGTGGTTCCTGCCAACCAATCATACTGCTGCATTGTTCTTCGACCAATCAGACTGCTGCATTCTGAATCCTATTGTTCTCGGACCAATCAGACTGCTGCAATTTGGATCCTATTATTCTAGGACCAATCAGACTGCTGCAGTTTGGATCCTATTCAACTCAGTACATAACACCCCTCCCCTCTAAGTTCCAGTCCTGCCCGGGAGGTCGCATTCATAGTCCTCGAGTTACGCCGGCAGCCTACGTGTGCGTTGCGGCCTGTGGTGTTCCCTGGTCTGGGGTTCAGGTTCTGGCTCGTGTTCCAAGGATGCTGGCTGTGATGGGCCTGTTTGGTCTGGCGCAACCGGCTCGCTCAGTTGTGGTTCTGGTTCCGGTGTCCTTTCGGCCTTGCGGGTCCTCTCTGTATTTACTGATTCTGCCTCTCCTGCTGGCCCCTCCTGGTCTATGGGCCTCACTGCCCCTCTGTTCCCTTGGGACTCCTCTGACCTTTCCTCCTCCTGGTTTTCTCCTGGGAATCGTCGCCGTATCTGGTCGCAGTGGCGGCGCCAGCATTGCCCCCCATCCGTTAGCACCTCGTACGACACGGGGCCAGTGACCCTGGTGACTGTGGCGGGTACCCATGCTGGGCCTGCCCCAAAATTCTTTGCATACACTGGGTCCTGGGCCTCGAAGGTCCGGGGGTTCCTGCCTTCCCCCACCACTACCTCATCCTGAGCTCTATCGGGGTGAAGGCGGTCCAATCTGATTGCAAGGCGCCGACCCATTAGTAGTTCAGCAGGGCTCCAGCCAGTCGTTGAGCTGGGGGTGCTGTGCTGTGCTAGGAGGAATGTGGCAAGGCGGTACTCCCAATCCCCTTGCGTCATGCGGCGAAGGGTGTCCTTGGTGTTCCACACCATGCGTTTTGCTTGGCCATTGGTGGCAGGGTGGAAAGGCGCCGAACGGATGTGGCGGATGGCGTTCTGCGCTGTGAAGGTTTTGAACTCTCCTGACGTAAATGCAGTCCCGTTGTCTGAGATGAGAGTGTCAGGGAGCCCGTGGGTTGCAAACAGCCTGCGTAGTACCCGGATGGCTGCGGACGTGGAAGTGGACGGTACCAGTGCGACTTCCAGCCATTTGGTGTAGGAGTCCACCACTATGAAGAATGTTTTCCCCTGAAAGGGGCCAGCGAAGTCCACATGCAGGCGTGACCATGGTGCTCGGGCGGACTCCCAGGACTGGACTGGGGCCCTTGGGGGATCTGGGCGGGATTCTTGGCAGGCCTGGCAGTGTTTGACCCAGGCCTCTATCTCTCCGTCGATCCCTGGCCACCACACATAACTCCTGGCAAGGGCCTTCATTCTTACTGCCCCTGGGTGTGTCTCGTGTAGGGCTGTGAAGACCCTTTTGCGGAGGGGCTGGGGAACAACAACCCTGCTTCCCCATAACAGGCACCCCTTGTGGGCCGACAGTTCATGTTTGCGGGTTGTGTAGCCAGCGAATTCTGGCCCAGGGCTGCTGCTGGGCCATCCCCTCCACACCCAGTCCAGGACCCGGGAGATGACCCTATCTTTCTTGGAATGGTGTGCAACTTCTTGTGCCTGAATGGGGCGGTCAGGAAGCAGCTCCAGGCTCATAACCTCTTGTGCAGGTGCTGGGTCAGGGCCTGTTTCCGGTAGTGGTAGCCTGCTGAGGGCGTCCGCATGGCCCATTGCCTTCCCCGGGCGGTGAATCAGTGCATACTGGTAGCTGGCAAGGAAAATTGACCACCTGAGGACGCGAGGAGACAGCACTTGGGGGGGGGTCTGCTTTTCGGGGGCAAACAAGCCAAGCAACGGCTTGTGGTCAGTCACCACGGTGAAGGGCCGCCCGTACAAGAAATCATGGAATTTTTTTACTCCCTTCACGATTGCCAGACCCTCCTTGTCTATTTGCGAGTAGTTCTGCCCGGTTGCGTTGAGTGTCTGGGAAAAGTATGCCACCGGTACCTCTCTTCCATCCGGGAGTTGGTGTCCCAGGACAGCGCCAATGCCATAGGGTGAGGCGTCGCATGCTAGCACCACCGGCAGCCTCTCGTCGAAGTGTGCCAAGACCGAGTTTGAGACAAGCAAGTCCTTGACTGCCTGGAATGCAGCCTGCTGGTGCTGGCCCCACACCCAAGGGGCCCGCTTGTCCAGGAGTCTGTGTAGGGGCTCTGCTACCGCCGCCTTGTGGGGAAGGAAGGAATGGTAAAAGTTCAATAGTCCCAAGGAGGCCTGAAGTTCAGTCTTGCTCTTGGGTGCTGGGGCATCACAGATGGCCCGTACCTTGTCCCCAGTCGGGTGGACCCCTTCTGCGTCCACCATAAATCCCAGAGAGTCCACCTGAGGCACTCCTAGTAGACATTTTTCCTGCTTCACCTTGAGACTCGCCGTCTGGAAACGGTGCAGAATGGTGCGGAGGCGGTCCTCAAAATCCTCTGGTGTGGGCCTGGCAATCAACACATCATCGAAGAAGGGGGTGACGCCAGGAATCCCTTTAAGGAGCGAGTCCATTAGATTCTGGAATATGCCTGGTGCCACACTGACACCGAATTGCATCCACTTTACCCTGAACGCTCCTCTGTGCGTCACAATCGTCTGTGCCTCTGCTGTGGCCTCATCTACTGGCAGCTGTTGATATGCTTGGGCCAAGTCCAGCTTGCCAAAAATTTTCGACCCAGCCAGGGTGGCAAGGACATGGCTGACCACTGGCACTGGGTATGCATGGGCCGTGAGGGCCTTGTTTATGGTACATTTGTAGTCTGCGCAGATGCGGACCGAACCATTAGGCTTGACGGGTGTGACGATTGGGGTTTCCCAGGGGGCATTAGGCACCGGCTCCAGCACTCCTTGCTCCACGAGCCGGTCCAATTCCTCGTCTATACGGGGTTTCAGGGAGAACGGGACCCGGTGGGCCTTGAGCCTGACCGGTCGTACTGCGGGGTCAAGCTGTAGAGCAATGGGGGGCGTATACTGTCCCAATTTCCCATTGAAAACCCCTGGAAATTCCTTGCAGATGGCGTCCACGTCCACTTGTAAGGTAGTGTGGTTCACCCCGGTGATGGCTAGCCCCAGTGGTCCAAACCATGCCAATCCCAGTAAGCTAATGTAGGGGCCCTTGACCACGAGCAAGTCCAGTTGCCGTGTCCGCCCTCGGTATTGCACCCTGAAGGTCCCCACCCCCATTGTGGGGACCTTACGTTTCTGGAAGTCCCGGAGGGTGAATGGGGCCTGTCGGAGCCCGCCGTTACGATATAGGGTTACACTGCCCAGAGGGGGGGGAACATAACTCCTTATAAGGTCAATGCATTCCAATACATTGTAAAGCTCAGAGTGCTGTGTGTGGCAGTCAGCTCAGCGGGATCCCACCTTCGTCGCCAGTGAAATATACTCAGAGTCGCAAAGTGATTTCATGCTCTTTATTCGGCTCATAGTGGTGAGGAGGAATGAATGAAAGTCCCCTCAAAGTATCTGCTTTATATACATTATTTACACAATGGGCTGCACATGATTGGTTAATTCTGGAATTCTACTGTAAGCCAATCAGGTTGTGGATTCACTTATATCTGGAGCATGATTGGGTGGTTCCTGCCAACCAATCATACTACTGCATTGTTCTTGGACCAATCAGACTGCTGCATTCTGGTTTGTTTTGTTTTTAATATTTTTATTGCATTTTTTCTTTCAGATAGAAACACAGAATCAGATAAACAAAGAAATAAGAACAAAGAGAAAAGAAAAAAGAAAAATTCATCTTATCATAGCTTCTTTCAGTCTTCTACCGGACTTCCCCACATCCCCCCCACCGTGCATTCTTAACAATAAAAATATCAGCAAATTATAACCTTGTTTCATGCGTTCTTTTGTACTCTTAAATAATTACGTTTTAAGTTTAAATTACTTATTATCACTTTACTCTAAGAACAAATATAATGTTATTTTAAACATTAGTCTTTCCCTTAATATAACTTAATTTCATATACCGTCTATTCTCCTTGCTGAAGCTAACCTTTCCAAATCATGCGAAATCTTATAGTTCATATAACTTATAAAATTTTTGTAAACAGTCCTTAAATTTTTTCCAGTCCTCCTCCATTGCCTCTTCTCCCAAATCTCGGATTCTGGCAGTCATCTCGGCCAATTCCATATAGTCCATCAATTGCGTCTGCCACTCTTCCAGTGTGGGTAAATCTTGAGTCTTCCAGTGTTTTGCAGTAAGTATTCTTGCTGCTGTAGTTGCATACATAAATAACTTTCTATCCTTCTTTAACACCTTTTGGCCAAAAATGCCCAAGAGAAAGGCCTCTGGTTTCTTAGGAAAGGTATACTTAAATACCTTTTTTAACTCATTATAAATCATTTCCCAGAAGGCCTTCACTTTTGGACAGGTCCACCAAAGGTGAAAGAATGTCCCTTCAGCCTCCTTACATTTCCAACATTTATTATCAGACAAATGATTAGCCAGCTTGACTGGGGTCATGTACCACCTGTATATCATTTTCATGATATTTTCTTTCAGGGCATTACATGCCGTAAACTTCATACCGGTGGTCCATAACCTTTCCCAGTCTTCAAACATGATGTTGTGCCCAATGTCTTGAGCCCACTTTATCATGGCTGATTTAACAGTCTCATCCTGAGTGTTCCATTTAAGCAGCAAGTTATACATTCTCGATAATACCTTAGTCCTTGGTTCTAACAGTTCTGTCTCTAGTTTCGATTTTTCCACCTGGAATCCTATTTTTTTATCCAACTTGAAAACCTCTTGAATTTGAGCATAATGAAGCCAATCTTGCACCTTATTCTTTAATTTTTCATAGCTCTGTAACCTCCAATTGTCTCCAACTTTTTCTACTATTTCCCCATATTTCAGCCAGCCGGCCTCCATATTGGGTTTTTTTCGAGCCTTGGCCTCCACTGGTGATAACCAACTCGGAGTCTTGCCTTCTAATAAGTCTTTGTATTTTATCCAGACCATAAATATTGCTTTTCTGACAATATGGTTTTTGAACATTTTATGAGTTTTTACCTTGTCATACCACAAATACGCATGCCATCCTAACGAATTATTAAAACCTTCCAGATCTAGGACATCAGTGTTCTCTAGAAGTAACCAATCCTTCATCCAGCAGAAGGCTGCAGCTTCATAATATAACCTTAAGTCTGGCAGGGCAAACCCCCCTCTTTCTTTTGCATCAGTTAGTATTTTAAACTTTATTCGGGGCTTTTTGCCCTGCCAAACAAACTTTGAAATATCCTTCTGCCACTTTCCAAAACATTCCACTCTGTCCACGATCTGTAAGGTTTGGAACAAAAACAACATCTTTGGCAATACGTTCATCTTTATAGCTGCTATTCGGCCCAACAAGGAAAGTTTCAGTCTTGACCAAGTTTCTAGATCTTTTTTAACTTCTAACCAGCATTTTTCATAGTTATCTTTAAATAAGTTCAAATTTTTGGAAGACAAGTTAACCCCCAGGTATTTCACTTTTTTGACCACATTTAACTCTGTTTCCCTCTGAAACCCCTCTGTTTCTAAGGGTGTCAAGTTTTTCCCCAAAGCTTTAGTTTTTTGTTTGTTCAACTTGAATCCCGCCACCCGACCAAACTCCTGAATCAGTTCTAAAACTCTTTTTGTACTAGATTCTGGCTCCTGTAGTGTTAAAACCAAGTCATCTGCAAAAGCTTTCAGTTTATATTGTTTCACTCCGACCCGTATTCCTTGTACCAGCTGGTCCTCCCTAATCATATTCAAGAGCACCTCCAGGACTGAGATAAATAATAGGGGGGAGAGAGGGCACCCCTGTCGTGTTCCTTTTTCAATTTGGAACTCTTCTGTCACCACATTGTTCACTATCAACTTAGCTTTTTGTTCTGAATAAATTGCTTCTAAACCATTTTCAAACCCCCGTCCCACTCCCATCCCTTCCAGGTTTTTCTTCATAAACTTCCAAGAAATGTTGTCAAAGGCCTTCTCCGCATCAATAAAAATTAACACTACTTTAGTGTTAATGTTAGTTTGCAAAAGTGCCAGAATATCAATAATGTTCCTAGTGTTGTCAAACAAATGTCTGCCTGGGAGAAAGCCTGCCTGGTCCTTATGAATTACTTCATTTAATACCTTTTTGAGTCTACTTGCCAAAATGTCTGCAAATATTTTGTAGTCCACATTTAGGAGTGAGATGGGACGGTAGTTCTTGAGCTGAGTCTTTTCAGTTTCCACTTTAGGTATCAATGTGATGAAAGCTTCTTTCCACGTTTCCGGTGCCCTCCCTCCCTCCATAATCTGATTACAAACCTCCATTAGTGGTTGTGTCAAATAGTTTTTTAATATCTTATAGTACTTGGAGGTAAGTCCATCTGGGCCTGGAGATTTGCCCAACTGCATATTCTGAATGGCATCCTCAATTTCCTGTTGTGTTATTCTGTAGTTCAAGATTGATCTCTTCTCCTGAGATAATTTTGGTAGGCCATTAGCTTTTAAAAATTGATCCATCTCAGACACTTCCTCGGGCCCTTGCGTGTACAATTTTTTAAAATATTTCTGGAAGCACTTTCTAATTTCATCTGGTTTCTGAATGTTTTTCCCTTCAACCTCTAGATTGGTAACATAGTTAAATTTTTGTCTCTTTTTCAACTGCCATGCTAGCAGTTTTCCACATTTATTCACCGATTCAAAAGATCTTTGTTTCATTTGTTTAATTTTCCATTCCACTTCTTGGTTTATCAATTTCGTATATTGTGTCTGGTGGAATTTAATTTCTCTTAGAATCTCTTTTGATTTTGGTTTTAATCTCAATTTTTTCTCTCCATCTCTTATCCTCTCTAGTATCTTGTCCTTTTTTCCATTCCAGAGTTTTTTCTTGATCGTATTCTGTTGTATCAGAAACCCTCTCATTACAGCTTTATTTGCGTCCCAGATTGTTCTCTTTTCCACCGAGGTGTTCAAATTAATTTCAAAATAGTCCTTTAAAGTTTTTTGGGCCTTCTTTACAATCTCTTGATCTCTTAGTAGGTTGTCATTCATTTTCCATCTGAAGGAACCTGTCAGGGAACTGCCATCGGAGGAACAGGTGGGGAAAGGGCTCACGGAGGCTGGGAGGGACTCAGCAGCTGAAGCAGGGACCAGCAGGGGGAGAGGTGGGTCTCTGGAGGAAAGTCTCACGGAGGCTGAGAGAGACTCATCAGCTAAAGCAGGAACTAGCAGGGTGAGAGGTGGATCTCTGAGGGAAAGCGAGCAAGAGGGAGGGCTCAGGGACACGTCCAGCGAGAACAGTGGGGAGGTGTCTGAAGCTCCCATAGGGAGACCCATTCCTCGCCGGAAGCTGTCACGCCGCGAGTCCAGAAGACGTGTTTCCGTTAAGGAGCTTTTATGCTGGAAACGCTTCCGAAAGCAACCACTGTCGGAATCTGCAAGTGACTAGAGCAGACATGTCTGAGGAGCTCCGTCACAGACAGAGGTTTGTGGATTTGCACAAACTCTGAGGGACTACGATTTTACGCACAAGCAGCTCATCATCCCATCACAGCATTCCGACAGTCTTTGTAAGCTGTCTGTGCAGGAGAAGGCATCATGAGCGACCCAGCCGGAACCGGAGAAGCAGGAGTTGGAGCGGGTCCAAGCTTGGAAGAAAGGTACCGAGCGTTGGAAATCCAACTGGCGCTGCAGACGGCGAGGCTTGAGGAGAGAAGGGCTCAGGATGCAGACAAGAAGGGAAAAGCCACCCAGTTCACCAGAAAGGTACCAGGATTGGTGCAGAAGTTTGGGGGAGACCCCAAGGACTACCATGCCTTTAGGACAGAGATGCAATATGCCCTCAATGTGCAGTTTGATGAATTCCCTGATGAGGAATCACGAGTGGCTTTCGTGATTGGGCATCTTGAAAGGGGGGCGAGGGACTGGGTTAGACCCCTGATGGCAACGAATAATGACGTCCTAAAGGACACAATGAAGTTCTTTCGTGCGATGGATTTGATGTTTTCCAGCGATATTGAGCAGGGAGTGGTCCGCAGACAGCTAATGGCTTGCAAACAGGGGAGCCGATCTGTCCGTGAGTATTGGACTGAGTTCACCATGCTGGTTCATAGATTGGGGTGGGACTTATCGGCGGAACCCATTCAAATGCTATTTGAAGAAGGTCTTGCTTTGGCTGTGAAAGACGAACTTTCCCGGAGTCCCAGGGCGGTTTCTATGGATCAGCTGACCAAATCTGCACTGACCATAGGGGCGCGCCAGGAGGCGAGAGCCTTGGAGAGGCGGGAAGGGAAAGGGGAACGGTGGAAGGAGTTCCGCATTCCAGACATTCCAGAGCCAACTTTCCCGCCGGCAGAGCCGATGGAAATCGGAACAACGCGCGCGCGCGCAGTTTCAAAACCCAGTGAGGGGGGAAAGAAGGAGGGAAAAGGCGCCCGGAAATGCTATCTCTGCCAACAGCCAGGTCACTTTGCCAGAGTCTGCCCCCAGAGGAAGGAATGGCAAGGGATGGTGGGAGCTGTGGAGGGAGGAGTGGAGGAAATACCGGAGCCAGTAAAAGCCAACGCCTGGCTGCCACCGTCGGGGCACAGCAGCCAGGCCAAAGAGCAGTGAAAGTGCCCAAGCCAGAACCTCCGAAACCTGCCTTAGTGATAGAAGTGTCCCTAGAGCTGCAAAACGGCTACCCTCTAAAGATAAAGGCGCTGTTGGACTCAGGCAGCTCCTGCAATTTTATGAGCAAAGAGTTTGCAGCTGAACACCAGATACAGACGATCCCTTTAAGCAACCCCCTGCAGGTGACCACGATCGATGGCAGGGAGCTGTTGGGAGGAGAAGTCAGCTTGCAGACCGTCCCAATGATCATGAAGGTGGCAAGGCACACCGAACTGATAGCTTTTAATGTGGCCACCTTGGGAGGGGCTCCTATTATCTTGGGGATGAGCTGGCTGGCGTTACATGATCCGCTGGTGGGCTGGCATCAGAGAGTGGTTTCCTTTGGTTCCGCACATTGCTTAGAACACTGCAGGGAAGGAAAGGGTTCAGCAGGGGCCCAAGCTACCCTAGCAGGGACGGAAGTAACGGAGCATGTGAAGGTACCACGACAATACGCAGATCTCAGCGACGTGTTCAGCGAAAGGGAAGCTGACCAACTACCCCCGCATAGACCCTTTGACTGTCAAATCAATTTACTCCCGGGGGCACAGCTCCCTGTAGGCAAGCTGTACGCCATGTCAGACAGAGAGATGCAGGAGTTAAGAGAGTTTATTGACAAGAACCTGAAGCGAGGTTTCATCAGAGAGTCCAGAGCGGTGGGAGGCAGCCCAGTGTTTTTTGTGGATAAGAAAAACACGGACAAGCCGAGACTGGTGTGTGACTTCAGGGCTTTAAACGCAGTGTCAGAACCAGCGGCCTTCCCTATGCCCAGGATCGACGACATTTTGAACAGGGTGCGGAAGGGAAAGATTTTTACAAAGCTGGACCTCAGGGGGGCGTACAACCTGATACGCATAAGGAAAGGGGATGAATGGAAAACCACCATGTTCACCCCTTTGGGGGCATTTGAATATTTAGTAATGCCTTTCGGCCTACAAGCAGGCTCGGCGTGCTTCCAATCGTTTATGAACCATGTACTGGGGTCTTTGCTTTACAAGAATTGCGTGGCCTTCCTAGATGACGTGTTGGTGTATTCTGAGAATGAGGAGCAGCATGTGAGAGACGTCAGAGAAGTGTTAAGCAGGCTGCAAGCCAACCGGCTGTGGGTGAAACTGGAGAAGTGTCAGTTTCATACCAAGGAGGTGGAATTCCTGGGGTACCGCCTGTCAGACAAGGGATTGGCCATGGATCTCGGAAAGGTCCAGGCAGTGCTGGAATGGAAAACACCCAAAACAAAGAAGGATGTGCAGAGGTTTCTAGGGTTTGGGAACTATTATCGTAAGTTCATCCAAAACTTTGCTCACCTGACGGCGCCCATTACAGACTGTCTCAGCAGTAAGAAGAAATTCGTTTGGACTGAGGAGGCGGAGCGAGCATTTGAGGAGCTGAAAAGGGCCTTCGCCTCTGAAGAACAACTTCTACATGTGGATTTACAAAAAAAACTGAGAGTCGAAACAGACGCATCAGACAGAGCCATAGGGGCGGTGCTTCTTCTGCAGCCAGGGAAGGAGGAGTCAGAATGGAGACCGTGTGCCTTTTTTTCGCGAAAGCTGAACAAATCCGAGAGGAATTACACGGTGTATGACCGAGAACTACTTGCCATTCATGAGGCTTTCCGGAGATGGAGGCACCTGCTAATTGGCGCACAACATAAGGTGCAAGTGTGCACTGACCACAAGAACCTAGAGTATTGGAGAACGGCACGAGTGCTCAACCAACGGCAGTTGAGATGGGCCCAGGAGTTCTCCAAATTTAACTTTGAGATTTGTTACGTGCCAGGCCCAGAGAACGTTAGGGCGGACGCTCTCTCATGCAAACCTGAATATTTGGAGGGGGAGGGAGCACCCGAAGAAAGACATGTCATTCCAGAGGACCGCTGGGTGTGTGGGACGGCATTGGTGGGGCAAAGAGAACTGGTAGAGGGAACGGAGAATGATGAATACGCCCAGGACAAACTCAGGGGTCTCAGGAGGGAGGGAGATAAACCCGGAGGTTTTGAGGAGAGAAACGGGGCGTTGTACTACAAGGGAGCGTTATATATACCTGAAGGAGAGTTGAGGGGGAAGGTACTCAAGCAGCTGCACGATAGTCCCACAGCGGGGCATTTTGGGCAACACAAAACCATGTGGCTGGTTACCAGGGAATTTTGGTGGCCCAAGGTCAGGGAAGATGTGCGGGAGTATGTGAGAGGGTGTGACCAATGCCAGCGAGCCAAAGGGGAGAGGCGGGCACCAGCAGGGTTATTAGAACCGCTACCCACACCTGAAAGACCATGGGAAGCAGTGGCAATAGATTTCATGACTGATTTGCCAAAATCCAGAGGGAAAACAGCCATCATGGTTGTGGTAGACCTGTTAACCAAAATGGCCCACTTTATAGCCTGCTCACATGCTGTCACGGCAGAAGAAACAGCTAAATTGTTTGTAGAAAATGTGTTTAGGTTGCATGGTGCCCCCTTGAGGGTGGTTTCAGACCGAGGGAAACAATTTACTTCCAGGTTCTGGAGGAAGCTCATGAGCTTACTGCATGTAGAGGTCAATTTTTCGACTGCCCGGCATCCTGAAACCAACGGGCAGGCGGAAAGAGCCAATGGCATCCTCCAGCAATATTTGAGGTGTTATGTGAATGACAGAGAGAATGATTGGGTGGAGAAGCTGGCGTTGGCAGAATTTGCCTACAACAATGCGGAGAACGTGTCCACGGGGATGAGCCCCTTTTTGGCTAATTACGGGTGCCATCCCCGGGCTTTCCCAGGGGGGGGAGGAGAGAACTGGAGCGTTCCAGCTGCCGAACAGTTCGTAGAAGAAATGGAAGCGATCCATCGCCAGCTCCAACTTAACTTAGACAGGGCCAAGGAGGAATATAAGAGGCAGGCAGACAAAAACAGAAGAGAAGGTGAAACCATTAGGGTGGGGGACCAGGTGTGGCTGTCAACCAAAGGGTTACCATTCAAAGGGGGTTGTAAGAAGTTAAGACCCAAAAGATTGGGTCCCTTTGAAGTCACGCAACAGGTCAACCCAGTGGCTTTCAGACTCCGGTTACCGAACCACATGAAGCTGCACCCAGTTTTCCACAGGTCGTTGCTGTCACCGTATAAAGGGGACAGAGAAGGGAGGGTCACTCGGTGACCAGCAATGGAGGAAAGGGAACACAGCTACCATGTAGCGGAGATCCTCGATTCCAGGTGGAAGGGAGATCAAGTAGACTATTTGGTAATGTGGGAAGGGGAACCGGAGTCGGAAAACACCTGGGTCATGGCAGAGGATGTCAATGACGAGGTTTTAATAGAAACCTTTCATCAGAGGTTCCCAGGTAAACCTCAGCCTGTGGCGAGGTTCCGGAGGGAATACTTTGCCACCACCGACGAAGAAGAGGAGTTGGAGGGGTTCACAGATTCCGAGGAGGAGGAGGATTCAGCGAGCCGGAACGGCGACCGATGGAGGGAAATGTTCGAGACGTCTGAAGATGAAGAGGATTCTTTTCGGGGTTTTACCTCCTCACCGCCCAGAGGAGAGGGAACAGGAGGGGGTGAAGGGGGCCCTGGAGGGGAGGTGGATGTCAGGGAACTGCCATCGGAGGAACAGGTGGGGAAAGGGCTCACGGAGGCTGGGAGGGACTCAGCAGCTGAAGCAGGGACCAGCAGGGGGAGAGGTGGGTCTCTGGAGGAAAGTCTCACGGAGGCTGAGAGAGACTCATCAGCTAAAGCAGGAACTAGCAGGGTGAGAGGTGGATCTCTGAGGGAAAGCGAGCAAGAGGGAGGGCTCAGGGACACGTCCAGCGAGAACAGTGGGGAGGTGTCTGAAGCTCCCATAGGGAGACCCATTCCTCGCCGGAAGCTGTCACGCCGCGAGTCCAGAAGACGTGTTTCCGTTAAGGAGCTTTTATGCTGGAAACGCTTCCGAAAGCAACCACTGTCGGAATCTGCAAGTGACTAGAGCAGACATGTCTGAGGAGCTCCGTCACAGACAGAGGTTTGTGGATTTGCACAAACTCTGAGGGACTACGATTTTACGCACAAGCAGCTCATCATCCCATCACAGAACCGGCTGGAGTAAGTCTCAATTCCATTTTCATAGTGTTATGGTCGGAGCAAGTCTTTGGGCAGATTTCCACTCTTCTAGTCTTAGGTGCCAGCCCTCTAGTTGTCCAAATTTGGTCGATTCTTGTCCATGACAGGTGGGCCTCAGAAAAGAAAGTTCCTTCTTTACCTAAGGGGTTTCTTGTCCTCCAGATATCAATCAAATCCATATTGTTGGTTAATTCAAAAAAAGTTTTTGGTAGTCTGCCGTCCTTGGTTAGATTTTGATTCTGTGACTTATCCATGTAAGTAGAGACCACCCCATTCATGTCTCCCATCATAATGATGTTGGAATAGTCCAGATAGTCCAGCAATGTCTCATGCAGCTTCTTGTAAAATTCCGATTTCCCCTCATTTGGTGCATAAATTCCTAATATCAGAACTTTTTCTCCTTGAGTTTGTATTTCAATTGCCAGGATTCTTCCTTGTTCGTCTTTAAACAAAAATTTCGGTGACAAGTTCTCCTTTGCATAGATCACCACACCTCTCTTTTTAACTCTATCTGATGAAATGAATTCTTGGCCTAGTCTTTTGTTGATTAACACTTTCCTGTGGAGTCTAGTCACATGTGTTTCCTGCAAACAAATAATGTCCAAATGTTCTTTTTTCAAAATATGAAAGATCCTTCTTCTTTTTTCCGGGGAATTTGCTCCATGAATATTCCAACTATACAGCTGCAGAGACATCCTGAATCAATCTGTTGTTTCTCTTTATGGGGTGTCCTTCTTTTCGTCTGGATCCGAAGGTGTAGGAGTTGGTACTATACCAGGCTGTGACGGTGGCCAAGGAATTGCTGATCCCTTCTGCAAGTCCTCTCCGTAGTCGTGCAGGAACTTCTTGTTATCTTCTGTTGTTTTAATTTTAACTTTCTTTCCTTTGTAGTTAAAGGATAGGCCTTGAGGAAACTCCCACCTGTAAGGAATCGCGTTGCCTCTCAATAGTCTTGCTAAATCAGTATATGCGGTTCTAAGGTCCAAATGTTGTTTTGGAATATCTCTGTAAATTTCTGCTCTTTTGCCTTGAATATCAAGTGATTTCTTAAAATGGAGGTCTAATATTTTGTCTCTCTCCTGTTTAGATCTCAGAATAATCAAACAGTCTCTGGGCCTGTCCCTCCTTGCGATTCTTCCCAATCTAAACGCAGTTGTTATTTTAAAGTCCTTGTCTGCTTCTATATCCCAGAACTTAGAAAATTCTGCTGTGAAGAAGCCAATCAGATCTTCCTTCTCAAGCTCTGGAATAGCTCTAAGTCTCAAATTATTTTCCCGATTTCTCAATTCCACCATAGACAGGTAGGCCTGCTGGTCACTGATGTGCTTCTGGAGTGGCCTTACCTCTCCTTTTATGGCCTCAACTTTCTGATTTGCTTGCTCTGCCTTTAAATTGGCTGCCTCAGCCAGTTTCCGATTCTCCTCAGTTGCTTCCTTAAGGTTCCCAATTGCTTGTGAATGTTGTGCAACTTGTTCGGACAGTTTTGTAATAGAGGATGTGGCTAGGTCAATTTTTGCTGATTGGTCATCCACCTTCTTATTCAAGATTGCAAATTGTTCTAGCATTTCTTTTAAGAAGGAATTAGATTCTCCTTCAGCCATACCCTCTGTTGTTGACTGTTCAGCTCCCTTTTCTTGTACTCCCAAAACAGCTGGGACAGATGATCTACATGACTGAGTAGTCAAAGTTGTTTGCAGAAGGTGGGCTTGCCTTGCTTTCGTTTTTGCAGCTCTTGTTTTCGGTTGGCCACTCATTCCACTCCTGTCTATGAGTCAAGGTCAAATTGTATATTATCCCATGGGAAAGACAGTTCCCAAATGTAAATAACAGAACAGCAGAGAGTCAAAATAAAGTTTGTTCCCAGGCAATTGTAGATCCAAAACTCCACTAGGGGGAGTGTTGTTACAGTTCAAGTAATAAGGAAAGAAGTTTATCCACCATTAAAGTCCCTGCAGTCCCAAATAGTTTACCAATAGTCCTTCGAACTTTTTTAACTTACAGAGCACTTCCCAAATTGCCACAAAGTCTCTCCTAAAAGGTGCCAGTTACAATTTCTTTAATTGTATCTTCCAATAACACTCAACTGTAACTGTTTCTATTATAAATAAAGTTTCCGCAATGACAGTTCTCTTTTTCTCCTGTCAGTCCGATGTTTGGTGTCTTAATTCTTTATAATCCATAAAGGGAAGGGAAGTCCCCATTAAAATCCAATAGAATATAAGAAAAGATTCTTGTCTTTACCCTTTTGTAAGCCAATTCCTCCAGCGCACGACAGTCCCAAATTTATAATCCTTTTAAAACTGCTTCCAGCTTGTCAGTTTCTTTGCCTTTGATCTTTAAGCACTGCCGGGAGACGGACTTCCTGTTTCTCGTCCCCCGCTTTCAGCCAAATTTAGAGTTTTAGTCCCGAAAATAATAGTCCTTACTCACGAGTAAGTAGTTTGGAGCCTGATGTTTCAGGAAGAAAGGTCGGCGCTCATCAGCAGCAGCCGCGCGGCTTCACTCCCGCAGGAAGAGCGATGAACTCACAGCACCGCTTCCCCTCCACGCTTCCGGAGCCCCTTACGGGGTCCCTTCTTCGTTTTGGGGGTCGCTCCAGGTGCCCGCCGAGTCCCACGGCCACGAGCTCACTCTGCCCGTGGTTTTTCTTTGTGGGTCGTCGCTGTGCCGCAGCAGACGACCCTTTTCTGCGGAGCCCCTCTTCAGAGACCGAAGAGGACCGCCATTGCTGTTTCGCGTCGCCTCCGGAAGTCCAGACTGCTGCATTCTGAATCCTATTGTTCTAGGACCAATCAGACTGCTGCAATTTGGAGCCTATTGTTCTAGGACCAATCAGACTGCTGCAGTTTGGATCCTATTCAACTCAGTACATAACACACCCTTTGGATTCTAAATCTCTCACCCCCCCTTTCCCGGTTTCGATCCCCAAAAAATGTCCATCAGTCCATCAACTATCAGCCTGGAGATCTCATGTCCGAGGCCCTCAAATCTCTCTCAGTCCCTCTCTGCTGGTTTTTTTGGTAGTCCTTTATATTAGACATCAGGTCTCGGAGAAGCTCTGTCCCTATAGGGTCTATGTTTCTTCCAACCAGACCTCCATGTTCAAAAGTGGAGCCCAAATCTTGTTTCTTTTTGCTTTTAAGTCCAAATGTCCCAAATGTCCCCAAAGCTCCAACTTTCGCCTTGATCAGATTTGTAATCCATAGGTCTTCAGATCTCCCCATAGGGAGATCCCTCCATTCTTCATTCTCTAATTCAAACCAAGCTCTCATAATGCAAATCTTGTTTTTCTTAGCATCTATCTTAGCAGGCCTCTGGCTCTCCTTTGTCGTCTGCGGCATTTCAGCTCCTCCTTCCCACTCCTCTGAAACAACACATATCTCTTCTTGTTCAGCTGCATAGGTTTCTTGAGTCAAGTCCTTGACACATTCAACAAGTTTGTTTACTTTTAAATTCAAAGTTGTAGCATTTGTAGCCAAAGCTTCACTCTGACCTTGTAACTTTCCCAAGAGAAAAAACATTCTATCCAGCTCAGCCTGTATTTTTCCACCTGCAGTCATTGTAATGTCTCAGAACCCCCTCTAGAGGGATTCTAGTTACTTAATATTCCTTCCACCTCCAATCCAACATTCAAGTTAATTTGTTTCTATTCTTCTTTATTTTCAACAGTTTAAAGTCAAATTGTAACAAAAATAACCAGCAAAGATAGCAGAAACCAATTTTTTTTTCGTTTTCCAACTTTGACAGCTAATTTGACAGCTGTCAAACTCTTTATGTCTCCTCAGCAGGCTCTCTCGCGGATCACTCCCGGGTCCCGGGGGGTTGCACTTCAGCTCTTAAAATCAGTTCTTATCCTCCAGCAAAGTTACTTATATTGCCAAGTCGTGGAATTAATAGCTTTTATCCTGTAAAGAGAAGGATGTTCTCTCAACCTTAGTTATCAATTCTTGCTTTAATTTATCTACAGGAAGGGGAGACGGACTTCCTTTTAGCACCTCCCCCGATCGTGCCAAATTCAGAAAAAACGATTTTTAGTTCCAATTTCTGTACTACTCACGGGTTGTTACTTTTAAAGTCCAAATGTTCAAAGAAAGAAGTCAGCGCTCTCCGGCCATGGCATGCGGCTTTGTTCCATAGAAGAAGCGGTCTACTCTCAGCAACGCACCACTCTCTGTCCCCCGCTCCGAAGCCTTTAAAAAGGCTTCTTCGCGGGTCGGGGGGCGCAAATGATGCCCGACGAGACCCCAAGTCCACAGGCTTCAGCGCCTGTGGTTTCTGAGGGTCCCCGCGTCGCCGCAGCTGCAAGACCCGTCTTCTACAGAGCAGATTCCCTCCGGAGCTCAGAGGGAATCCGCCATTAGCCTTTCGCGCTAACCCGGAAGTCTCTGTTCATGATACTTCTTAATGGGTCAGACAGTAAGTCCTCCATTTTTTTATAATATATTGCCGGTAGGCCGTCTGGCCCTGCTGGCTTTCCAATCTTTGCTTCCTTAATTGCTCTTTGAATTTCGTACGATATAATAGGGGCATTCAACAGTTCTTTTTGTTCTTTAGTAAGTTTTGGAAGACAGTTCTGTTCTAAATGTTCTTTAACTTGTTCTGTTGTTTCATTTCCTTCCTTATAGATTTCTCTAAAGAATTCGAGAAATCGTTTCTCTATTTCTTTAGGGTTGTTTATTATTTTGCCTTTGCACTTAACTCTATTTATAAGCCTTTCTGCCTCTCTCTTCTTTAATTGCCATGGTAATAACCAGGCTCAGGTTCTGTTTCAGGCTGTGTCTATGTTTCAGGCTCCGGCGCTGTATCAAACACCGTTTCAGGCTCAGGCTGTGGCACTATGGCTGTAGCTGTGGCTCTGGTTCTGTTTCAGGCTCTGGCACTGTATCAAGCACTGTTTCAGGCTCAGGCTCAGGCTTCTGCTCTTTATTAGGCTTTGTCTCAGTCTTTGGCTCTAGCACTTATTCTAGCTCTATTTCAGGCTCGGCCTGTGTCTAAACCTTTGTCTCTGTTTCACGCTGTTTCTCTGTTTCAGGCTCCGACGCTGTTTCAAGCCCTGTATCTGCCTCTGCCTCTGTTTCAGTCTCTGGCACTCTATCAAACACTGTTTCTGGCTCTGGCTCTCTTTCAGGCTCTGGTTCTGAATTAGGGTTTTGTTCTGGCTCTGGCTGTGTCTCTGGATCTGGCTGTGTCTCTGCTTCAGGCTCCTATGCTGTATCAAGCACTGTATCAGGCTCTGCCTCTCCGTCTGCCCCTTGTAGAAATGAAAAATCATGGGAGACGAGAGAGGCAGGTGTAGCTAGGCGTCTGTCAGGGCGGACCCTGAGAGCCTATTTTATTGAATATTGCAAGCATTGCCACAGGTGGGCCTGTGGTTGATTGGTTGATACATACACACAGAAACTTGTGATTGGTTAACATAAGTACTAAGGCGGGAATTGCATCTGAAAGGTGGGGATTACATGTGATCATTTATCATTGATGGGGAGAGGCTGAGAATCTGAGCTAGAACTAGACAGGCGTGAAGCCTCCTAATTGAATTGTAACTAGGGATTAATTGGCACAAACAATATAACAATCGGGTTCTGTATATGCGGTCAGCTAGGCATGGAGAGCAGGTACAGTTTGTTTTCCATGAGCTTGGGATGTCTGTTACTTAATGATTGATCATAGCATGAGACAATGTAATAATCAAGTTCTGTGAATGTGGTCAGCTAGGCGTGAAGAGCAGGTTTGTACAATGTGTGCAAAAGCAGGGAAAAGCCTACAAGCAGAACTTCTCAGAAAGCAAGAGAAAAGAGGAGCAAAACTTCCCCAAAATGGAGCAGTTTTGTGTAGAAAGAGATTAACAGTTATGTGCAGAAAGAAGACTTCCCTTTATCTCCCCCTTTCTTTTCTTGTTTGCAAGGCATTCTGGGTAAATAAGGCAAAAATATTTCAGGATTAGTGGTGTGCCAACAAATGCCCAAAATAAGTTCGCCAGGGTCGATGGGACAAAAATATTTCGGGATACGTGGTTTGCCAACGCATGCCCAAAATAAATCCGTCCAGGATCGATGGGACAAGAATACTTCGGGATACGTGGTTTGCCAACGCATGCCCAAAATAAGCCCATCCACATCTCACCTTAGGTTTACTGTTGGTGTTGCCATTTCGCAAAGTAGGCGGCGAGAAGTTTATTAGGTGGTTGAGGGGGAGAGAGAAGCCGAGAGAAAAGGCTTATGAGGCCAGGAACGCATTGAAGGAAGCAACATAACAAAATTAAGATGCATATAATGACAAGGGCATATTGAAAGAGATTAGGCCAGAAAAACCAACGTCTTGTGTAATGTGGTGTGTAAGATTTTGCAAATGAGAGATTTGGCTTTGAATGGCTTTGGAATTATCAGTAATATTAAAACAGCACATGTTGTCCACTTTTTCACAGCCATAATGATGAAGCATCAGCAAATAGTGATAGCAGAACGATTTGTAAAAGTCCATAGTGAAATTCACTCTGTTCTTTATTCAAAAGGTGAGAAGCGTGTGGAGTAAAATTCAGGGCTTCTTCTTGCAGAACACGCTAAAGAATTAATGTTCATACGATTCTGTACAGCCAATCCAGGGACTCCTAAGAGAGAAACAACTAAAGAGATATATTCAGACCTACTGAAAAAGGAGACAAAAGCATCACAATCGTTAGTCAATTTCACAGAGCGGCGATATCAAGAGTGGGATAAAGGATCCAGAACACCAGGAATAACCTGGATTCCTCCTTTGGCCGCAGAAAATTTGGGTAAAATTAAGCCTGCGACTTTAGGAGGTAATTGGGTGGTCATAAGCACAATTTCACCCGGTAAAACAGTGTCTTTGGTTTTTTGATTAATTAAGTCGATGGTAAAATCAGAGCGTGTATCCTTTGAGATGGTTTTAATAGTGGAGACTAACGGCGGGGGGGGGCCTCCCTATTTGTCCTGGCCCGGGAGTGGGGCCCCTAAGGAGTTTCCCGAACTCCTGCACTGATTTGCCCAATGATAGCCTTTACCACACTTTGGGCATTTCTTGGAAGGCTTAGCCTTATTGGCATCACCATTCCTGTTTGCACCCCTGCCAGGGGCTCTGCATTGTTTAGCAAAATGACCTGGGCGATTGCAGTTGAACGGTTACCAGTTGGCTTATTGCCAGCCTGGATGGCACCGGCAAGCAAGGACATCGCATGACTCTGGCTTCCAACATCCGCACATGCTTTTATCATATCAGCACGCATTCCTGTTACATAGGTGGATTTGAGACCAGAATCAACAATGGCCCTTCTTAATTCTCGCATTACAGAATAAGAAAGGGTTTCATATAGCACCTGTTGTTGTGCTGTGCCTGGGTTTGCATAAGAAATAGGGAAAGCAGATGGCAACACCCCAGCCCATTCAGACTCTTCCTCTAAGGATAGGAGCCCTTTCTGCCTTGCCTGAGAAAGTGCTACATGGACAGCTCCCGTGAAACAGGCAGGAGCTGAGGCAGGCAAGGGAGGGGTGGAAGGAGGGAGGGAAGAAAGTGGGGGGGAAGAAAGAGGGGGGGAAGTGGATGTTGGCTGAGACACAGCTTCTGAAGAAGCGGATGCATGCAAAGGAAACACAGGAGGGAGGGAAGGGGGGATGGGGGTGGGCTGGTTCATAGCTCCTGTATGAGCAGATGCAGGAGGGAGGGAAGGGGGAATGGGTGTGGGCTGAGGAATAGCTCCTGTATGAGCAGATGCAGGAGGGGTGGAAGGGGGGGTGGATGGGTTGGAAGCAGGCAAAGGAGGGAGGGATTGGCAGGATTGTGCAGGAGGCAAAAGCTTAGGATAAGGAGGGGGGTTGTCTCCAACAGACAGAGATGCAGGGGCCGAGGGAGACGCCTGGGACGCCTGAGGTCCAAATTTTGCCACGGCATCTGCACACTTCTGCCAAGTTAGCAGACAGTGGATAGGAGCCCTGGGCTCTGCAAAAAAGGTCTTTCCAATCTTTTGCCAGGTCTCTACCCCCAAGGAACCTGCCTCAGGGTACCAGGGGCATTGGAATGCAATCTCACATAACAAACGTTCAATTTCCTTTAAAGAAACATGAGCACCTGCACCTCTCTGTCTGACTAAATGAAGCAGTTCAGTAGCATGCACTTTCTGGGACTTTGTAAGCTCCCCCCCCATACTCACGGTGTAGCCGGCTAAGACTTCTCCAGTCGAGTGAAGTATGAGGCTGGCTGACTGCTTCGGCTGCGCAAGGGATCTGGCACGTCGGGGTCACCAGATGTAGAAATGAAAAATCATGGGAGACGAGAGAGGCAGGTGTAGCTAGGCGTCTGTCAGGGCGGACCCTGAGAGCCTATTTTATTGAATATTGCAAGCATTGCCACAGGTGGGCCTGTGGTTGATTGGTTGATACATACACACAGAAACTTGTGATTGGTTAACATAAGTACTAAGGCGGGAATTACATCTGAAAGGTGGGGATTACATGTGATCATTTATCATTGATGGGGAGAGGCTGAGAATCTGAGCTAGAACTAGACAGGCGTGAAGCCTCCTAATTGAATTGTAACTAGGGATTAATTGGCACAAACAATATAACAATCGGGTTCTGTATATGCGGTCAGCTAGGCATGGAGAGCAGGTACAGTTTGTTTTCCATGAGCTTGGGATGTCTGTTACTTAATGATTGATCATAGCATGAGACAATGTAATAATCAAGTTCTGTGAATGTGGTCAGCTAGGCGTGAAGAGCAGGTTCGTACAATGTGTGCAAAAGCAGGGAAAAGCCTACAAGCAGAACTTCTCAGAAAGCAAGAGAAAAGAGGAGCAAAACTTCCCCAAAATGGAGCAGTTTTGTGTAGAAAGAGATTAACAGTTATGTGCAGAAAGAAGACTTCCCTTTAGCCCCTGGCTACGTTTAAGCATCAGGCTCAGTTTCAGACAGTGTCTCTGTTTCAGGATCCAGCACTCTATCAAGCACTATTTCAGACTCAGGCTGTGGATCTCGGCTGTGGCTCTAGGCTCCGTCTGTGGCTCTGTCTGTGGCTCTGGCTCTCTTTCAGGGTCTGGTTCTGAATGAAGATCCGGTTCTGACTCTGATTCAGGGTCTCATGATGGCTCTTCCTCTGCCTCTGACCCAGCTATGTTTCAGGGTCTGGCTCTCTTTCAGGCTCTGGTTCTGAATTAGGGTTTTGTTCTGGCTCTGGCTGTGTCTCTGGCTCTGGCTCCAGCTCCGGCACTGTATCAAGTACTGTTGCAGACTCAGGCTGTGGCTCTAGGCTGTGGCTGCAGCTATGTTTTGCGCTCCGGCCCTGTATCAAGCCCTATTTCTGGCTCTGCTCTGGCTCTGGCTTTCATTCAGCTCTGGCTCTGGCTCTGATTCATGTTCTCCCTCTGACTCTGATTCAGGGTTTCGCTCTGGCTCTGGCTCTGGCACTCTATCAAGGACTGTTTCAGACTCAGGCTGTGGCTGTGGCTCTGCCTCTGTTTCAGGCTCAGGCTCTGTTTGAGGCTGTGTCTCTGTTTCAGGCTCCGGCACTGTATCAAGTACTGTTGCAGACTCAGTCTGTGGCTCTAGGCTGTGGCTGTGGCTGTTGCTCTGGTTTGGGCTGTGGCTCTTTTTCAGGCTCTGGTTCTGAATGAGGGCTTGGTTATGGCACTGCTTCAGGGTCTTGCTCTGTCTCTGGCTGTGTCTCTGTTGCACCTCAAACGGTGGTTTGTTGTTGTTGTTGTTGTTGTTGTTGTTGTTGTTGTTGTTATTTTCTTTCTGGGGTGGGACAAATGTTTAGTTGGGGCGGGGATTATGCCTCTGTTCTCCATCATCTTTTTTAATTCATCATATTTTCTCCCCCCGAAAAAAAAATCTTAATCTTTTCACACGTCCACCACATGTGGCTCATGTCACCATTATTTCCTCCACATCTCCAACAAGCATTCGCCAATTTTTTATACATTCTTGATCATCTGGAAGGAGTGACGTACCACCTATGAGCCATTTTCATCATGTTCTCTCTTATATTATAGCTGACTGTAAATTTCAAATTTACATCCCATCAGTTTTTCCCATCTTTTAGCATAATTGGATGGCCCAAATCTTGGGCCCACTTTATCATTGAAGCCTTAACCTCCTCATCCATTACTTTGTAGTCTAAAAGAAGTCTATACATTTTTGTGATTATTTTGGTTTTACTATTCAGTAGTTCTCTTTCAAATCTTGAAGGCTCCTTTTCAAAACCGATCTGCTTATCCTGTCTGAACACTTCATTCACCTGGAAGTAATCTAGCCAAGTAGAAAAGTGATCTTTTATTTTTTCATAACTTATCAATATTAGTTGAACCTCCTCCTCCCCCCTTAATATTGTGTTATACGTTATCCAGTTCTCTTTGATGTTGTTGCTTTTTTTAACAGCGGTTGCTTCTAGTGGAGAGTTCCATCTTGGGGTTTTCTATTCCAAATATCTTTTGTATTTTCCCCATACCTTATATATAGCATTTCTTATTATATGATTTGAAAAACTCCTATGCGTCTTTATTTTCCCATAATTAAGATAGCCATGCCACCCAAAACGGGTGTTGAAGGAAAGCACATGACCATGGCATGATGGGAAGCATTGCTTCTGCACATAACTGTGGCATGATGGGAAGTCTTGCTTCTAAGCTTTGTTCTGCTCATGCTGCACAAACCGTGCTGATGCTAAGACATTCCCTCATCACCCTGGTACGTTCTGTTCACCTTGAGTTCACACCATATCAATCTGTACTTACCCCTCCTTGTACATTCCTTTTCGTACCACTCTGGTACGGGCAGTTCGAAACCATGCCTGTGTAAACTCCGCGTTCCTTTTCCCAACCTTTAACCTGTCTATGATTAATGTCTTATATGCAAAAATTAATATTTTATATGGAACCCTTGCTTTGTACTTATGTTAACCAATCAGCAACAAGCACACACGTGGCAAACGCTGTATAATATCCAATAAAAGGGAGTCTCCGAGGCTTGCTCGAGAGACGCCTCCCGTATGACACCTACCTACTCGTCTGTCGTTCATTTCAACCCAACATCTGGTGACCCTCGACGTGCCAGATCCCTTTACGCAGCCTCATACTTCACTCGACTGGAAAAGTCTCAGCACGCTACACCGTGAGTATGTGGGGGGGGGGGGGAGCTTACAAAGTCCCAAAAAGAGCATGCTAAAGAACTGTTTCATTTAGTCAGACAGAGAGTAGCAGGTGTGCATATTTCCTTGAAAGAAATTGAACGATTGTTATGTCATATTGCTTGTGAGTGCCCCTGGTACCCAGAAATAGGGTCCTTGGGGATGGAGACTTGGCATTCATTGTCTGCTCTCTTGGCAGAAGTGTGCGGATGCCGTCGCTAGATTAGGTCCCCAGGCGTCTCCGTCGGCACCCGCACCAGACAATTCCCCACCAACTGCCCTGTCACCTGCCCTTTTAGCCGCAACAGACATTCTACCTCCTTACCCAAAGCTTTTGCCTCCATCGCAACTTTCTCTAACCCCCCCTTCGCCTCAGCCCACATCCCCCACATCCCCCCTACCCTCCCTCCTTCTCCTGCTCCTACAGGAGCTGTGCGTGCTGCACTTTTTCAAGCTAGACAGGAAGGAATTCTTTCCTTGGAGGAGGAGGCGGGGTGGGCCGGGGAACTGCCGTCTGCTTTCCCTATTTCTTATACTAACCCTGGCACTGCGCAACAACAAATTATGTATGAGACGCTTCCTTATTCTATTCTGAGAGAATTAAGGAAAGCCATTCCTGATTCCGGCTTAAAATCCACTTATGTGACAGGAATGCTGGAGGGAATAGCAACTGGTTATACAATGCTACCTCAAGATTGGAAAGATCTGATGCACATGCTGTTATCCCCGGCTCAGTATGTAGTTTTTGAAAGTGAATTTAAGCATTGCGCAGTAGTCCTGGCTGATCCACAGCATTCAGCCAACCAACTCTTTGGTGATGGTCCGTATGATGATATACCAGCCCAAGCGCAATTAACACCTTTACATTTTAGTCGCACCGCGACCCGTGTGCAACGCGCCTTTCGCAAAGTCCCTGTCTCAGGACAACCACTTAGCTCCTTTGTTAAGCAACAACATTCGGAGCCCTACCATCAATTTATAGATAGATTGAAAGAATCCGTCACTAGGCAGATTGATGACGCTACAGCTCAAAATGAATTGATGAAAAAAATGGCTTTCGAAAATGCAAGTACTGACTGCAAAAAGGCTTTGCAGTCGATCATACATCGCCCTAAATATGACCTGGCCGATATGATTCAAGCCCGTGCAGATGTTGGAAGCCAGAGTCATGCAATGTCCTTGCTTGCCGGTGCCATCCAGGCTGGCAACAAGCCCACTGGGAACTGCTTCAACTGCAAGCGCCCAGGTCATTTTGCTAAACAATGCAGAGCCCCTGGCGGGGGTGCAAACAGGAATGGTGATGCCAATAAGGCTAAGCCTTCCAAGAAATGCCTGAAGTGCGGTAAAGGCTATCATTGGGCAAATCAGTGCAGGAGTTCGGGAAACTCCTTAGGGGCCCCACCCCCGGGCCAGGACAAATAGGGAGCCCTCCGCCGTTAGTCTCCACTATTAAAACCATCTCAAAGGATACACGCTCTGATTTTACCATCGACTTAATTAATCAAGAAACCAAAGACACTGTTTTACCTGGTGAAATTGTGCTTATGCCCACCCAATTGGCGGGCCCACTACCTCCTAAAGTCGCAGTTTTAATTTTACCCAAATTTTCTGCGGCAAAAGAAGGAATCCAGGTTATTCCAGGAGTTCTGGATCCTGACTACGTGGGCACAATAATGGTTCAACTTTGGAGCCACATGCCCATGCAGTTAAAGAAGGGTGAGTCCTGGCCGCATTTGGTGGTGCTCCCTTCTCACCCTACTGTTTCTATTATTGATAGTAATTTGCACGAGCTCTCTCCTTTTTCTCCACAGCTGTTAGCTGTAATCCAGCGGATTGGTCACCAGAAACTTCTTCGTAAGTACAAGATAAATGGCAAGGTTCTGGAAGGCTTGATTGACACAGGCGTGGACATTTCTGTCATTTCCAGTAGTTGCTGGGACCCCACGTGGCCCCTTGAGTCTGCCTCTGCAGTTTGGGGTGTAGGTGGACCTCAAACCTCTTCTCAAAGCGTACAGTGGCTGCCTGTTTCTCTGCCTGATAGCTCTGAAACCATTGCATATATCCAGCCCTGTGTGTTAAAAATCCACCTCAATCTGTGGGGCAGAGACTTACTACAACAATTACAAGCTACCATTCAATTAAATGAGTAAGCTTGCACTCCCCCTCCACTGGAAATCAACCACCCCGGTATGGGTAGAACAATGGCCCATAACGGGGGGAAAGCTACTTGCTTTAGTGCTCATTTTCAGCGTTTTGTTTTTGCCTCTTTCTGCTTCCGCTTTTAATAGTGGTAACTCCACACCAACAAATGTGTGGGAATCTTTTGCAAAGACCCTCAATATTTCTTCCTTTTGCCTAACCCAACAGGTATCAATACGTGAAATTCTTGGCTCCTGCCTTATCCCTGTTTGCCATGACCCTTTTGACATACAAAATGATACCTGGTTTTTCTCATCCCTACCCCAAAACGATTCTCTCCGCACCCTTGGTTATTCCGGTTACCACAACTGGGGTAACCAAGTGCACCGACGCCCACCTTTGGCCATTGATTTGTTGACCCCATACGTGGCTTCTTTTAATGTCACCTGTGCCCGTATGGTCAATTGCACAAAATCCAACTGTGTGGAAATGGGCAAGGATAATTTCCACTGCTCTAATTATGTCAATATTTCTTTTCTTTTTTTTTTTTTTAATAAATTTTTATTGGTTTTACAACATTTTTAAGAAAAACAAACAAACACAAAACAAAACAAACATACAAAATAATTTCAAAGATATTTTCATAAACCTCTTTTCTTGGACTTCCCCATACCCCCCCTCTCTGCATCCCAGTGTCCATATTTGAACTAGCAACTCCCAGTTGTTACTTTCTAATCTCTGTCGTCTTAGTCCTCCTTTATTGTCTAACCTTGTATCCCTGTACCCTGTTACTTCTAGCAACCACAACATTTTAACATTCGTTGAGTTTATAGTAGTCCTTAAGATAGCTTTTAAATTTTTTCCATTCTTCTTCCACCATCTCTTTGCGTTGGTCACGGATTCTGCCTGTCATCTCAGCCAGTGTCATATAGTCCATCACTTTCATCTGCCATTCTTCCAGAGTAGGTAAATCTTGTGTCTTCCAATACTTTGCGATGAGTATTCTTGCTGCTGTTGTGGCATACATAAAGAAATTTCTATCTTTCTTTGTCACCAATTGGCCGACAATGCCCAAGAGAAAGGCCTCTGGTTTTTTAGAAAATGTACATTTAAGTACCTTTTTCATTTCATTATAGATCATTTCCCAGAAGGCCCTTATCTTCGGGCATGTCCACCAATGGTGATAAAAAGTACCTTCAGTCTCTTTACATTTCCAACATTTATTATCGGGCAAATGGTAGATTTTTGCCAGCTTGACTGGGGTCATGTACCACCTGTATACCATTTTCATAATGTTTTCCTTTAAGGCATTACATGCCGTAAATTTGATACCGGTGTTCCATAACCATTCCCAGTCATCTGACATAATGTTGTGTCCAACATCCTGCGCCCACTTAATCATAGCAGATTTAACTGTTTCATCCTGTGTGTTCCATTTCAACAGCAAGTTATACATTCTAGATAAATTCTTAGTATTGGGTTCTAGCAATTCGGTCTCTAGTTTTGATTTCTCCACTTGGAAACCGATTTTCCTATCCTGTTTAAAAAATTCCATTATTTGGCGGTATTGAAACCAATTTTCTACTTTGTGCTTCAATTTCTCCTGACTTTGTAGTTTAAACTTGTCTCCATCCTGTTCTAAAATTTCCCAATACTTCGGCCATCCGACCTCCATATTGAGTTTCTTCACTGCTTTAGCCTCCACTGGTGACACCCATCTAGGGGTTTTATTTTCCAATAGGTCTTTGTATCTTATCCAAACATTAAATAATGCTTTTCTAACAATGTGATTTTTAAAGGTACTGTTAACCTTGTCATACCAAAGATATGCATGCCAACCAAAAGCATTATTGAAGCCTTCCAGATCCAAGATGTCCGTGTTCTCGAGGAGCATCCATTCTTTCAGCCAGCAAAAAGCTGCTGCCTCATAGTACAATTTTAGGTCCGGCAGGGCAAAACCCCCTCTTTCTTTAGCGTCAGTCAGTATTTTGAATTTAATTCGGGGCTTTTTGCCCTGCCAGACAAATTTCGAAATGTCTTTGTGCCACCTCTTAAAACATTCCATCTTGTCAAGAATCTGCAAGGTCTGAAACAAAAATAACATTCTAGGCAATACATTCATTTTAATTACTGCAATTCGGCCTAACATTGACAGTTTCAGATTTGACCATATTTCTAGATCTTTTTTAATCTCTGACCAACATTTTTCATAATTGTCCTTATACAAATTGACATTCTTAGGTGTTAAATAAACCCCTAGGTATTTGACTTTCTTAACCACTGTCAAACCTGTTTCCTCCTGAAACTTCTCCTTTTCCATATCTGTTAGGTTTTTCCCTAAGACTTTAGTTTTTTGCTTATTCAACTTAAATCCAGCCACCTGGCCAAATTGTTGAATTATTTCTAAAACCCTTTTCGTACTAGTGTTTGGCTCTTGCAAAGTCAATACTAGGTCATCTGCATACGCTCTTAACTTGTAATGTTTAGCTCCGACCTGCACACCTTTGACCTGCTGGTCATTTCTTATCATATTCAGCAACACCTCCAGAACCGAAATGAAAAGTAATGGGGAAATTGGGCACCCCTGCCGAGTTCCTTTTTCTATCTTAAGTTCCTCAGTCACAACATTATTTACAATCAGCTTAGCTTTTTGTTCGGAATATATTGCAGCCATACCCACCTTTGGCCATTGATTTGTTGACCCCATACGTGGCTTCTTTTAATGTCACCTGTGCCCGTATGGTCAATTGCACAAAATCCAACTGTGTGGAAATGGGCAAGGATAATTTCCACTGCTCTAATTATGTCAATATTTCTTATGTATATAAATACAAAGAACTACCTGCTGCCTTGTTCTGGACATGTCCTGGCTATACATTTAATTACATTCCAGCAAACATCAGCCATGGCACACCCTGCTGCTTAAGCCGTTTGTCCATCGTATTACCCAAAAAGCATCATTTGACCCGCTCTCGATATCGCCGCTCTATTGCATTGACTAACGATTGTGATGATTCAATTTCTCTTCCCAGTAGGTCTGAATATATCTCTTTAGCTGTTTCTCTCCTAGGAGTCCCTGGATTGGCTGTACGCAATAGTAGGAACATTAACTCTTTAGCTTGTTCTGCAGCAAAAGCCCTGAATTTTACTTCTCAGAGTGAACTCCAGCATGGTCTTCTGCAGAACCTCGCTGCTATCGATTATCTATTGATGCTTCATCATTACGGCTGTGAACAAGTGGACGACATGTGTTGTTTTAATATTACTGATACCGTATTTTTCGCTCCATAGGGCGCACCGGACCATAGGGCGCACCTAGTTTTGGGAGGCGGAAAACAAGAAAAACTTATTCTGAACCCCAGAAGCCAGAACAGCAAGAGGGATCTGGCTTCTGGGATACCTTGTGGCTGTTCTGGCTTCTGGGATAACCGCGCCAAGCCTCTTCAGGGCAGCGGGATGAAGGTTCCCCCTGCCCGAAGAGGCTGCGCAGGGCTAAAGCAGAAGCCAGGACAGGCGCGTCGCTGAAGGGGCGCTGCGCCTTCTCTCTCTGCGCAGAGAGGGAGAAGGCGCAGCGCCCTTCAGCGAAGCTGGAGAAGGAACAGAAGGAGATCCTTCTGTGTCCCCTCCGGCTTCGCTTGATAGGCGCGTTGCTCAAGGGGCGCTGCGCCTTCTCTCTCTCTCTCTCTGCTCAGCGCCTCTCCTTCACAGGAGAGGCGCTGCGCAGAGAGGGAGAAGGCACAGCGCCCATCAGCGAAGCTGGAGAAGGAACAGAAGGAGACTCCTCCTCGGGCTTCGCTGGAAAGGCGCGTCACTGCGAAGCGGGAGAAGGAACAGAAGGAGACCCTTCTGTTCCTCCTCCGGCTTCGCATGACAGGCGCGTCGCCGAAGGGGCGCTGTGCCTTCTCTCTCTCTCTCTCTCTCTCTCTCTCTCTCTCTCTCTCTCTCTCTGCGCAGCGCCTCTCCTGTGAAGGAGAGGCGCTGCACAGAGAGGGAGAAGGCACAGCGCCCATCAGCGAAGCTGGAGAAGGAACAGAAGGAGACCCTTCTGTTCCTCCTCCGGCTTCGCTGGAAAGGCGCGTCACTGCGAAGCGGGAGGAGGAACAGAAGGAGACCCTTCTGTTCCTCCTCGGGCTTCGCTGGACAGGCGCGCCGCTCAAGGGGCGCTGCGCCTTCTCCCTCTCTGCGCAGCACCTCTCCTTCACAGGAGAGGCGCTGCGCAGAGAGGGAGAAGGCGTAGCACCCTTCAGCGAAGCTGGAGAAGGAATAGAAGGAGACCCTTCTGTTCCTCCTCCGGCTTCGCTGGAAAGGCGCGTCGCTGCGAAGCGGGAGAAGGAACAGGAGACCCTTCTGTGTCCCCTCTGGCTTCGCATGACAGGCGCGCGGCTGAAGGGCGCTGTGCCTTCTCTCTCTCTCTCTCTGCTCAGTGCCTCTCCTTCACAGGAGAGGCGCTGCGCAGAGAGGGAGAAGGCACAGCGCCCATCAGCGAAGCTGGAGAAGGAACAGAAGGAGACCCTTCTGTTCCTCCTCGGGCTTCGCTGGAAAGGCGCGTCACTGCGAAGCGGGAGATGGAACAGAAGGAGACCCTTCTGTTCCTCCTCGGGCTTCGCTGGAAAGGCGCGTCACTGCGAAGCGGGAGGAGGAACAGAAGGAGACCCTTCTGTTCCTCCTCGGGCTTCGCTGGACAGGCGCGCCGCTCAAGGGGCGCTGCGCCTTCTCCCTCTCTGCGCAGCACCTCTCCTTCACAGGAGAGACGCTGCGCAGAGAGGGAGAAGGCGTAGCACCCTTCAGCGAAGCTGGAGAAGGAATAGAAGGAGACCCTTCTGTTCCTCCTCCGGCTTCGCTGGAAAGGCGCGTCGCTGCGAAGCGGGAGAAGGAACAGGAGACCCTTCTGTTCCTCCTCCGGCTTCGCTGGAAAGGCGTGTCGCTGCGAAGCGGGAGAAGGAACAGGAGACCCTTCTGTGTCCCCTCCGGCTTCGCATGACAGGCGCGCGGCTGAAGGGCGCTGCGCCTTCTCTCTCTCTCTCTCTGCTCAGCGCCTCTCCTTCACAGGAGAGGCGCTGCGCAGAGAGGGAGAAGGCACAGCGCCCATCAGCGAAGCTGGAGAAGGAACAGAAGGAGACCCTTCTGTTCCTCCTCGGGCTTCGCTGGAAAGGCGCGTCACTGCAAAGCGGGAGAAGGAACAGAAGGAGACCCTTCTGTTCCTCCTCCGGCTTCGCATGACAGGCGCGTCGCCGAAGGGGCGCTGTGCCTCTCTCTCTCTCTCTCTCTCTCTCTCTCTCTCTCTCTCTCTCTGCGCAGCACCTCTCCTGTGAAGGAGAGGCGCTGCGCAGAGAGGGAGAAGGCACAGCGCCCATCAGCGAAGCTGGAGAAGGAACAGAAGGAGACCCTTCTGTTCCTCCTCGGGCTTTGCTGGACAGGCGCGCCGCTCAAGGGGCGCTGCGCCTTCTCCCTCTCTGCGCAGCACCTCTCCTTCACAGGAGAGGTGCTGCGCAGAGAGGGAGAAGGCGTAGCACCCTTCAGCGAAGCTGGAGAAGGAATAGAAGGAGACCCTTCTGTTCCTCCTCCGGCTTCGCTGGAAAGGCGCGTCGCTGCGAAGCGGGAGAAGGAACAGGAGACCCTTCTGTTCCTCCTCCGGCTTCGCATGACAGGCGCGCCGCTCAAGGGCGCTGCGCCTTCTCTCTCTCTCTCTCTCTGCTCAGCGCCTCTCCTTCACAGGAGAGGCGCTGTGCAGAGAGGGAGAAGGCGCAGCGCCCATCAGCGAAGCTGGAGAAGGAATAGAAGGAGACCCTTCTGTTCCTCCTCGGGCTTCGCTGGACAGGCGCGTCGCTGCGAAGCGGGAGGAGGAACAGAAGGAGTCCCTTCTGTTCCTCCTCCGGCTTCGCATGGCAGGCGCGCCGCTCAAGGGGCTCTGCGCCTTCTCTCTCTCTCTGCGCAGCGCCTCTCCTTCACAGGAGAGGTGCTGCGCAGAGAGGGAGAAGGCTTGGCGCCCTTCAGCGAAGCTGGAGAAGGAACAGAAGGAGTCCCTTCTGTTCCTCCTCCGGCTTCCAGGTCAGGCGCCTCGCGGCGAAGCCGAGGATCCTGCATTCGCTCCATAGGACGCACACACATTTTCCCTTCATTTTTGGAGGGGAAAAAGTGCGTCCTATGGAGCGAAAAATACGGTAATTCCAAAGCCATCCAAAAGCAAATCTCTCATTTGCAAAATCTTTTTTTAATAAAAAAATCTCTTTTTATTAAGTTTCATGTAGATATCCAGAAAAAAAGAAAACTAATCAACAATTACAAAAAATAAAAGAAAATAACCAACATCTAAACATAACATAAAGGTGTTACCCGTTACCGTTACAGTTAAATCTTTTCACATTTATCTCATTATATCTTTAAAAGCTTAGATCATTCTTCTATGCCCTAGCGACTTCCATCCCTCCCGTTTTCAGGCTTCTTAATATACATAGTTTGTTTTCCCTGCAGCTAGTAAATGTTAATGATTTGCACATCGTAGGATTTATATCAAACCTGCTATAGTTTTTATGTTCCCATAATTCCCTTCGATATATATCATAAATTTGTTCCATCGTCAATAAACTTTGTATTTTTTTGGTTTCTGATTTTTTGTGTCAATTTCGCAAGTTCAACAAATTCAAATAATTTTGTTTGCCAGTCTCTAATTGAAGGGGTATTTCGGTTTTTCCAATTTTGGGCGATTAATAATCTGGCGGCGGTTGTAGCGTACTGAAATAGTGTCTTACCTTCTTTTTTAATTTCGTCCCCGATTATTCCTAGTAGGAATGCTTCTGGTCTTTTAGGGAATGTGTATTTAAATATTTTTTTTAACTCATTATAGATATCTTCCCAATATTTCTTCATTTTGTCGCATGTCCACCACATGTGGAAAAAATTGCCCTCTTTAGTTTTACACTTCCAGCAGTTCTTATTTCCTGTTTTATACATTTTCCTTAGCTTTGCTGGTGTGATGTACCACCTATACATCATCTTTTCTAAATTTTCCCTGAGTGTTACACATGCCGTAAATTTCATTCCACAAGTCCATATTTTCAGCCATTTATCATACTCTATATTATATCCCAGATCCATTGCCCACCTTGTCATTACCCCCTTTATTTCTTCATCTTTGGTATCCCACTCTAATAATATGTTATACATTTTGGATAATAATTTGGATTTTCCTTCAATTATCTCTATCTGGAACTTGGATTTCTTTTCGTCCCTATTTTTTTATCCTCCATCCATACTGCATTTATTTGATGGAATTGCATCCAGCTAGTTAATTTATCTTTCAACTCCTCATAAGTTCTCAACTTCCAACCGCTTTCTGATCTTATTAATAGGTCTTCATAAGTTAACCTTTCTCCCTCCATATTTATTTTTTTTATTAATAGAATGTCCATTGTCGATAACCACCAGGGTGTTTTCCATTCTAGGAGTTTTTTATTCCTCTCCCACACCTCGTAAAGGGGCCCTCTTATAATATGATTTGAGAAACCTTTATGTACCTTTCCTTTATTTTGCCATAAATAGGCATGCCAGCCGAACCTGTTGTCGAAACCCTCTAGGTCCAACAAATCGGTATTTTTTAGATTAATCCAATCTTTAATCCAGCAAAGGCTAGCAGCCTCATAATATAGTTTTAAATCAGGTACCGAGAAGCCCCCTCTTTCTTTCCGGTCCGTAAGGATTTTAAAACTAATTCTTGGTCTTTTGCCCTGCCATATAAATTTCGAAAGGGTTCTTTGCCATTCCGTAAATATTTTAGAACCTCTAATCACTGGGATGTTTTGAAACAGGAACAGCATTTTTGGAAGTAAGTTCATTTTTATCGCCGCCATTCTTCCCCTCCACGAGAGCTTCACTCTGTTCCACATTTCTAGGTCTTTCTTAATCTCCTTCCATGTTGCAAAGTAATTATCCTGGATTAGGTTTATATTTTTTGTGGTTAACCAGATTCCCAGATATCTTATTTTTTTGCCACCTTAATGCCATGCTGCACCTCCAATCTTTCACTTTCCTCTTTTCTCATATTTTTGGTCAACATTTTTGTCTTTAATTTGTTCAGTTTAAATCCAGATAGTTTTCCGAATTCTTCTAACATCTCTAAAGCTACGCCAACGCTTTTCTGCGGGTTTTCCAGAGATAACATTAAATCATCCGCATACGCTTTGAGTTTAAATTCTTTTGTTCCTATTTTGATCCCTCGGATCTCTGATGTTACTCTTATTTTATTCGTGATTATCTCTAATGCCATGATAAATAACAGCGGGGATAAAGGACATCCCTGTCTTGTTCCTTTTTCAATTTTAAAGGAATTTGTTAGGTTATTATTTATAATCAATTTTGCAGATTGATTCGAATATATTGCTTTTATTCCGTCCATAAACTCGCCCCTTAGCCCTGCTTTCTCCATACTCTTCAGAAGGAACTTCCAAGAAACGTTGTCAAATGCCTTTTCAGCGTCTATAAAAATTAGCGCTGCGGGTATCTCACTCTTGCACTCCAAGTACTCAATGATGTTTATGGTATGCCTTACGTTATCTTTAAGAAATCTATTTGGAAGAAATCCTGCTTGATCCTTATGTATTATGTTTACCAAACATTTTTTGAGTCTACTTGCCATCACCTCCGCAAAGATTTTGTAGTCGTTATTTAAAAGTGATATTGGTCTATAATTTTTAATGTTCAACTTATCCGTATCAGGTTTAGGGATCATCGTGATGTAAGCCTCTTTCCATGTCTCTGGTATCCTTCCTCCTCTTAAGATGTTATTCATAATGTCGCATAGCACTGGCGTTAGTTGGCTTTCTAGTACTTTCTAGTATTTAGTTGACAGTCCATCTGGTCCTGGGGCTTTCCCTATTCTCATCTTCTTTATCGCATTTTGGATCTCTTCTACTTTTATGGGGTTATTTAATTGAGTTCTTTCTTCCTCTGTTATGGTCCTCCCGCTGTAGTCTTCTAAATATTTTTCTATTTGGGTTATTTCTTCTTTTTCTTTTTTATACAGCCTCTCATAGAATTTGAGGAAATTCTCCTTAATTTTTTTTGGATCTTCTATCAAATGCTCATCTACTTTTATTTTATTTATCACGTTCTGTTTCTGTCTTTTTCGCAGTTGCCAGGCTAATAATTTACCCGTTTTATTAGCTGACTCAAAATATTTTTGTCTCATTATTTTTATTTTCCACTCAATTTCTTGGCTTGTTAACATTGAATATTGAGATTGCAGCATTTTTATTATTTGAATGTTTTGTTCATCTTTTGGATTTATTGTTAATTTTTTCTCACACTCTCTTAGCTGTGTTAGAATTTCCTCCTTCTTCTGTTCTCTTACCTTCCTCCTGTAACTGTTTTGTTGGATAAAAAACCCTCTTAGGACCGCCTTACTGGCGTCCCAGACTATGTCCATACCTGTTTCTGTATTAAGGTTCAGGTCAAAATAATCTTTTAAAGTAGTTTTAGCTTTTTCAATCACTTCATCATTTTCCAGTAAATATTCGTTTAATCTCCATCTGAACCCGCCTTGTGGTTTGCCTTTTAGTTCCAGAACTACCGAATTATGATCCGAGAGAGTTCTAGGTTGAATTTCACACTTTATGGTTCTCAATTAAAGCTCCCTCGAGACCCAAATTTGATCAATTCTACCCCAACTCTTATGTGGGTCTGAGAAAAAGGTGAATTGTTTCTCTAAAGCATGTTTGTATCTCCAAATGTCTATTATATCTAGGCATTCTTTCAAATTATTAAAGGATCCTGGCAGTTTCCCTTGAGTATTTTTCCCCCTTTCTGATTGCCTATCTAATTCTGGATTCGGTACTCCATTAAAGTCTCCTAGTAGTATCGTCTTGTTACATTCTAACCCTAATAAAATTTGGTCTAGTTTTTTAAAGAATTCTGATTTGTTCAGATTTGGGGCGTATATATTTATCACATTATATTTCCCCCCCCCCCTGGAAATTGATTTGTACTCCCAAAATCCTTCCTTCATCATCTTTACAAATCATTTGGGGTTTCCATTTTTCTTTCACATATATCACTACCCCTCTTTTCTTTTCCGCTATACAATTTGTAAATTCAGCCCCCAATTTTTTGTGTATCAAAATATGTTTGTGCTTTTTAGTTACGTGTGTCTCCTGTAGACAGATTAGATCTAAGTTCTTTCTTTTCAACACATTTACTATTTTATTCCTTTTAGTTTTTTCATTCAGACCATTCACATTCCACGACAAAACTTTCAAGTTCATTATACTGACTGTTTTCCCGTTTATCAACAGCTAATAATTTAAATTCGAGTGGTTTTGTTTTCTCCGTTCACTTCCTCTTCTTCTTCTCTTCCTCTTCCTCTTCCTCTACTTCTCCTTCTCTAGCTATATCTTCTTTATTTTTTGTTAATTTATTTCTCTTTCTTTTCTCCTCTAGGTCTTCACTTTTCCCTTCTTGTCTCTCCTCTACTCTTCCTAAGTCTCTCTCATATCTACGCAGAAATTTCTTCACCTTTTGAATCTCTGCAATCCTGAATCTTTTATCTTTATAAAAAAAGGAGATCCCTTCCGGGAACTCCCACCTATATTGTATATTATTCTTTTTTAGGACACTTGCCAACTGTTTGTAACCTTCCCTTCTGCGCAGAAATCTAGTTGGTATCTCTTTAAAGATGATGATTGGTCTGCCATCAATAATTAATCTCTTTTGGTAGCTTGTTTTTAATATCATATTTTTCATCTCTATTGAATTTAAAATGACTAAACAATCTCCTAACACTTTTTTTGGTTTTGATTGTTTGTTCTTTGTTTTTATTCTAAACGCGTTTTCCATCGTATATGCCACCTCTTCTTCTTTCAGTTCTAACCACTTCGCTAATTCTTTGATCATTTTTTCTTTAATGTTTTCATTTATTTCTTCTCCTACTCCTCTAAATTTCAAATTTAACTGTTTTTGTTTCATTTCAATCAATGCCAAATTATCCAAAGTCTGATCTTGGGTTCTGTTAAGTTCTCCTATCTCATCCTTTATCCTATCTGTCTCCCTTCTCTGTTCTTTCATTTCTTTTTGAATTTTTTTATTTGTTTCTTCTAAAGTCTTTGACCGGGCTGTCAAGTCTTTGATTTTGCTTGACAATTCTCCTACTGCTCCCTCTATTTTCTTATCTATCATCTCATGCATCTCTCCTAGTTTTTTCTCCATATGTATTTCACTCTGTTTGAACTCCTCTTTTATTTTTAGCCACAAAATGTCTAAATCCTTAATCTCTTCTTGTCGAGATGTTTTCCTTTCCGATGGTGTTCCTCCTATCTTTTTTCCATTTCCCCCCGACATTTTATCCTCCTCTAATTGTTTAATTAAATCCCTTGTAATATTTGTTCTCTCCCCTAGAGGGCGCACAATCTAATCCCAGTCTAATTAATTATCAAACAATATGTTCCCAGATAACAGTTAATTTCCAAAATTAAAGACCCAGTTGATAAACTTACAATCTATCGATTCCAAATCTAAATAGATTCTAACATAACTTCACAGCTAATGCCAGTTATTCCAAATTATTGCAATAATAGACTTATTAAAGGCTTATTAGTTGTGTAACGATAAGGGCCCTATAGGAAGATCCATAATAATCTATCAGTTTTACAAGGATACCTTTGTAATGAGGAAAAAATTGAAAAAAAGAGGAAGAGGAAAAAATATAACAACAAACAGAGCACCAAACTGACATTAAAGGCAGCAGCTTCAATTTAACATATTTCTAAATTTTGTTTTATCTAAAGGCTCCCTTTCCTTCTTTCTGTTTAACCTTCGGCCACTTATTCAACTTAGACCGACTCCACCATTTCACCAGGAGGATGCATCCATGTTTAAGGGTTGGTCTCAGTAACCAAATCTTTGTGGTCAAGGAAAGGAGCGGGGAACCTCGAGGCAGTTCGTAGAGGAAGAAAATATGAATAAACAGGAAAATAAGAAGTAAGTCTAATCCCTAATGTACAGTACGATATGCTCCACACAGTCAGGTCTCCCCAGGTAGTGAAAAAAGGGGGAGATAAATTATTTACTTGACTTCTAGCTTCTTTTTTCTTCAGCCACTTGCTGGCTTAATCCAATATTGGGCTATACTTATAAAAGAATCAGAGGTCTGAAAAACCAAGCATCAAATCCAATCCAACAAATAGGTAGAAATGAGTAGAGATGTGTCCTTCAGTAGTCCATTCCAAATTTCCAAACCTTTAAGAGTCTGAGATATTCAAATTTAAGTCCAGTCATGCAAAAGGCAGAAGTAGGTATTCAAATAAAAATTAGTCTGTATCCCTGTATGTTCAGTTCATGAAGAGTTCCAAACAATTCAAGGATAAGGAGAAAGACAAAAAATCTAAGGTTTTTTTAAGAGGAGGAGGGAGTGGGTTAATGTCCAAGTTTATTTTGTTTTAAAGCCATTATTCTGTTTTCGTCCTTTCTTCCCTCTCCCTCTTTCCCCCTAATGTTTCAATATTGGCGTTTAAAAAGAATATTTGTTTCTTTGTAACCACTCTGTTCTCTTATTTTTAATGTCTTCCCCCAAAAGGAATACAAAGTTTCTAGAGGTCTGTTCAGTTGTTTCAATATTATTTTAGTTCCCTTTGCCTCGCTTAAAAAATAGCTGAGGACTTTCACTTTTCTGTTTTCTACAGCGGGTGAATAGCCGCTTCCTTTCTTCACTTCTACAACTAATTATCCTGCGCCATTTTCACTCTGAAAAACAGGTCGGGCTCCTCAATCAAATCTTTTCTCATCCAGAGCTCCCTTAGTGTTTAATCCAAAACTTTTTACACAGAATTACTCCAAAAACACAAAGAGTTCTGTTCTTAAAGTTACGGAGGTTTGTCGCTTTTCCAGTAGGAGCTAGAGGCATTGCTACACGGGGTCCGCAGAGCTTACCATTCACGTTTCTCAGTCCCGTCGTTCTCGAGCCTTTAAAAAAAAAACCCGAAAAAACTTCGGAGCCATTCCAACGCTGCTGGATAGCTTATCCCTCAAGGGTACCCCCCTTGAGATTTTGGTGGTCGCAGTGCCTTTGCGATGCCCCCAAGCCCCCGTAAAGCTCGGAGAAGCTCTCAGCGGCTTCTCCACGCTCCCTGCTGCTTGCGATCCCAAACCGGAAGTCTCAAAAAACGAACATTCTTCATTTGCAAAATCTTACACACCACATTAAACAGGACGTTGGACTTTCTGGCCTGTGGGACTCATTCACCCAGTGGCTCACTGGCTGGTTGCCAAACCTGAATTGGCTTCGTAATCTCTTTCAATATGCCATTATTATAATATGTATATTGATTTTGCTATGTTGCTTCCTCCAATGCATTCCTGGACTCATAAGTCTTTTGTCTCGGTTTCTCTCTCCCCCTCAGCCACCCAATAAAATCATTGCTGCCTACTTTGCGAAATTGCAGCACCAGCAGTAAACATTAGGGGAGATGTGGCGAACTTATTTCGGGCATGCGCTGGCATACCACGTATCCCGAAGTATTTTTGTCTTATTCACCCAGAACACCTCGCAAATAAGAAAAGAAAGGGGGAGATGAAGGAAAGCATTGCTTTTGCACATGACCATGGCATGATGGGAAGCATTGCTTCTGCACATAACAGTGGCATGATGGGAAGTCTAGCTTCTAAGCTTTGTTCTGCTCATGCTGCTCAAACTGTGCTGATGCTAAGACATTCCCTCATTACCCTGGTACGTTCTGTTCACCTTGAGTTCACACCATATCTGTCAGGGAACTGCCATCGGAGCCAAGAGTGGAGGTAAGGCTCCCCGACCATGCAGGAGAAGGGACCAGCAGAGGGAGAGAGAACACTCCCTCTGGGGAAGGTTATCAGCGTGACACCGGGGAGGAAGGGGACCAGGGAAGGACTTCGGAGAGAGGGCTCCCACACTCTTCCACAGAGACCAGCGGGGAGAGTCCAGGACCTCCGCTGGCTACGCCTACTTTGCGCAGAAAACTTCCGCGCAGGGAGGCTAGGCGGAGATTGGGCGTCAAGGAATTTTTATGTTGGAAGAAATTCAGGAAACGGCCACTGACGGATTCTGCCAGCGACTGACACAGCCACGGAGGAAGGGCTGTCCAGCCAGGGAAAGGTTTAGCCAGGCAACGTTGCCTAGAACTTCAGCATCCTTTACGCACGAGCAACCCCAATTCCCATTACAGCAATCAGTCAGTCCCTGACGTTGCTCGCGCACCACAACAGGACAGGCAGCATCATGAGTCAAACCGGAGGAGCAGGCGCCGGAGAGGGAGCAGCGGCAGCGCCAAATCTGGAGGAGAGAAACCGAGATTTGGAAAAGCAGCTTGCTGTGTTAGAGGCGCGGCTAGATGAATGGAGGACTCAGGATGCCCGGGGAAGGCCCACCCCCATCGCAAAGAAGGTACCGGGACTACTGCACAAGTTTGGGGGGAACCCACGAGACTATAATGCATTAAGGACGGAGGTACAGTACGCGCTGGAACTGCAGTATGATGACTTTGCTGATGATGAGGGGAGAGTTGCTTACGTCATCGGGCATCTTCAGGACGCTGCTAGGGAATGGATCCGGCCATTAATGGCGATGCAGAATGCTGCCCTAAAGGATCTTTGAAAAACATGGACGCCATGTTCGCAAGTGGAGTGGAGCAGAGTGTGACACGCAGGGAACTAATGGCGTGCAAACAAGGGGGCCAGACAGTTAGAGAGTACTGGTCGCGTTTTGCGATGCTTATCCATAAACTGGGGTGGGAACTGAGCTCGGAACCAGTGCAAATGCTGTTTGAGGAAGGCTTATCCCCCTCAGTGAAAGACGAACTTTCCCGCGCGCCCCGCCCTCAGTCGATGGATCAGCTGACTAAGGCTGTGCTTGCGATTGGAGTACGGCAAGAAGCGCGTGCGCAAGAGAGACGGGAGTGGAGAGGAGAGCGTTGGCATGACAACCGCATTCCTGAAATACCAGAGCCACTTTCTCAGCCTGAGGAACCAATGGAGATTGGGGGGGCACGAGCGCGGGGGGTTTCAAACTCCAACGAAGGACGAAAGAAGGAGGGGAAAGAGGAAAAAACAGCCAAGAAGTGTTTCCTCTGCCTACAGCCAGGGCATTTTGCCAGGGTCTGCCCTCAAAGGAAGGCATGGCAAGGAATGGTGGGGGCTGCTGACTGTGAGGAGGAGGGCGCTAAGGAGCAGGGAAACGCCAACGCTTGGCTGCCGATCAGCGGGCACAGCAGCCAGGCAAGCAACCAGTAAAAGTGCCCAAGCCAGACCACCCCCCCAAGCAGCCATAGCCATAGAGGTGGTGCTAGAACTCCCTAATGGGCACCCAATCAAGGTTAAGGCACTGCTGGACTCAGGCAGTTCCTGTAATTTTTTCAGCAAGGATTTCGCGCTGGAGCACCAGTTACACCTCCTGCCGCTAGAGTGCCCCTTACAAGTAACGACCATTGATGGCAGGGAACTCCTGGGAGGGGAAGTGACGCACCAGACTCCCCCCATGAGAATGAGGGTCTCCAGACACACAGAAACCCTTGCCTTTCATGTAGCCAGACTGGCAGGACCATCAGTCATCCTGGGAATGAGCTGGTTGGCGCTACATGATCCAGTGGTGGCATGGCACCAGCGGACAGTGACCTTTGGGTCAGCTCACTGTTTGGAACACTGTCACGGTGGGGAAGTCCCGAGGGTAGCCATGGCCCAGGTAGCAGGAATGGCAGTGGGAGAAAAGGGGAAGGTACCACCACCATACGCTGACCTGCAGGATGTTTTCAGCGAGAAGGAAGCGGATAAACTACCCCCCCCCATAGGCCCTTCGACTGTCAAATCAACCTACTACCAGGAGCTCAGCTGCCAGTGGGTAAATTGTACGCCATGTCGGACAAGGAGATGCAGGAGTTGTGGGAGTTTATTGACAAGAACCTGAAAAGAGGCTTCATAAGGGAATCAAGGGCGGTGGGAGGCAGTCCGGTGTTCTTTGTGGACAAAAAGGACACTAAACAGCCCAGATTGGTCGTAGATTTCAGGTCCTTGAACCTTGTATCGGAACCCGTGACCTTCCCAATGCCCAGGATTGACGATATTTTAACCCGGGTGAGGAAGGGAAAGATCTTTACCAAGCTGGACCTTCAGGGGGCGTACAATTTGATTAGGATGAGGGAAGGGGATGAATGGAAAACCACCATGTTCACCCCTCTGGGAGCCTTTGAGTACCTCGTTATGCCCTTTGGATTACAATCAGGCTCCGCCTGTTTTCAATCTTTCATGCACCATGTGTTGGGATCCTTGCTATACAAGAATTGCGTGGCCTTTCTAGATGACGTGTTAATCCATTCGGACAACGAGAAGCAACACGTTCGGGACATTCAGGAAGTGCTAAAGAGGCTACAGGAACACCAGTTGTGGGTCAAATTGGAGAAGTGCCAATTCCACGCACGAGAGGTCGAGTTCCTGGGATACAGGTTGTCGGACAAGGGCCTAGCTATGGACCCAAGCAAGGTGCAGGGGGTGCTGGAATGGAAGGCCCCCAAGACCTGGAAGGACTTGCAGAGGTTCCTGGGGTTTGCGAACTTCTATCGGAAGTTCATCAAGAACTTCGCCCACTTAACCGCACCCATCACCGATTGTCTCAGTAGCAAAAGGAAGTTCATCTGGACAGAAGAGGCACAGCAATCTTTCGAAAGGCTAAAAAAGGCGTTTGCTTTGGAAGAGCAGTTCTTGCACGTGGATCTGCAAAAGCCAATGAGGTTGGAGACAGACGCGTCAGACAGAGCAGTAGGGGCGGTGCTTCTTCAGCCGGGAGACAAGTCCAGCTGGAGGCCGTGCGCATTCTTCTCGAGGAAGCTGAGCAAGTCTGAGCAAAACTACACAGTGTATGGTCGAGAACTGCTGGCTATTTATGAAGCCTTTAGGCGCTGGAGACATTTGTTAATTATGGGCGCTGTTGGGAAACTGCCAGGGAGATATAGTCCATCATAGCCCCAAGCCGGCTGCCGGACGTCCATCGATCTCCCGTAGTCAGGCAGATCCAGCAGTTAGCGACACGAAGCCTCAGAGATAGATAGGCTGCATTCCGGGGCTCGTGCACACTGTTTATCAGCAGTAAACACAGGCAGAAAGCTTGCACCGCAGAAGAGCATATTTTACAGACTTTATTTAGCGTTGAACAGAACAAAGAAAAGCATGACCGTTCTGAGTCAGTGTCTTCGACCGACTGCGAAAACGAAAGGAACAGCAGAACATAAACATTCTGTGAACAGGACATGCGCAGACTCTGTTATTCACAAAGCCTGCTCCCTTTTAAGGTGGAACGGAAATATCCTAACATCCTCCCCCTTTCCGTGTAACCTGTAGTACCTGTGGTTCAACCCAATTGCAACCTTTGTACATAAACCTTAAGTTGTTCTCTGTTAACAACCTTAGACAACAGATCAGCAGGAATTTCATTTCCTGGCATGTAGGACACCTGAATAAGTCCTTTCTGAATACACTCCCTTGCACGATGTAGCTTAATCTGCAAGTACTTGGTTCTTTGCTTGCAACTCTCTGAGTTCAGCAAAGCCAAACACGATCTATTGTCTTGATACACTTGTACAGGACATTTCACAGACACTCTGATGTCCTTAAACAGTTGCATCAACCATTCACAATCCATGAGTGAAAATGACAGAGCATTGAGTTCTGCTTCACAGGAACTTAGGCTCACTGTTGTCTGCTTCTTGCACAACCAGTCAAACAGGCAGTGGTTGTACATGTAGCATACTCCAGAAGTGCTTGTCCCATCCGTGGTGTCACTTCCAAAACTTGCATCTGCAAAGATTTCAAGACCTCCAGTCTTTTGACTGGTGAACCTCAGTCTGTAGTGCATAGTCCCTTTCAAATAGCGGGCTATGCGCTTCAGAGCTTTCCAATCCTGAACCGTAGGATTGTTGGCATGTCTGCTAAGAAGATTACAGCTTACAGCTATGTCAGGTCTTGAACATCTGGCAATGAAATTCAGCTTGCCTAGAATGCATCTGTACAGCGTTGTGTCAGAAAACGCTTCAGCAGTACTGTCTACCCGGTAACCTGTCACCATCGGTGTGTCTGCTGGGTTTGCATCAACCAAATTCAACCTGGTTAACACATCAGCAATTTTCTGTGTTTGGTGTACCAGAAAATTACCTGCTTGGTCCTTCTCCACCTGCAGAGAAAGATAGTTGGATACCTCACCAAGATCCTTCATGTCAAAGTGCTCCTTCAGCTGAGCTAGGGTGCTTTGATAAAAAGCCTGATTCTTCCAAAACATCAGAAGATCATCAACAAAACATAAACAATACAGTTTGTTTTGCCCCTCCTCCTTGACAAACACACATGGATCAGCTTTGCCCTGGTGAAAACCTAGAGAAAGCAATGTCTCAGTGAGTTTTGTGTTCCAACACCTGGCACTCTGCTTGAGACCATATAAGGATTTCCGCAGTTTACAGACCATTCCCTTCTGTATTTGCACCCCATCAGGTGGAAGCATGAACAGCTCTTCGTTCAAAATCCCGTACAAAAAAGCTGTATTAATGTCATGATGGGAAACATGCAGTTTCTCCTCCGCAGCGATCTTGAGCATCAGCCGAATGCTCTCATATTTGACTGTGGGAGAGTAGGTCTCGTGGTAATCCTGTCCTGGTACCTGTGAAAAACCTCTGGCAACCAATCTGGCTTTGTGTCTGACTACCTTGCCATTCTGGTCTGTCTTGGCCTTGAAGACCCATTTGCTGCCAACCAGTCTCATTCCTGGGACTACCGGTACCAGTTCCCAAGTTTGGTTCCTGTTCAAGGAATCAACTTCAGCCTTCATGGCATTAAGCCAAGGCTCAGCATCTTTAGAGGTTAACTCCTGAACCTCTTTGAAGCTTGAAGGTTCCCACACCTTCTCTGAGCTACTAAGAACAGCAGTTGCTATCTTAGCAAACTCATCAGCATACCTCTTGGGAGGTCTGCCCTTGGTCGCCCTTTCAGACCTACGTACTAGACGCAAGTCTTCTGGACTCATCTCCTCTTTCTTAGGAGAAAAATGACCAATGGTGAACAGTGGTTCTTCCAGTTCATTGTCAGACGCATCAGATGGTCTGACTGAGGCCTTTGCGCTCTTGTAGTCTGCTGTGTCATCACTGTCACTGACACCAGCAGCAGCAGCGCCGCCCACTGAACTGGAATCCGAACTCTGATCATCATCATCCTCATCATCATCATCTTCAGCACCTTCCTCAGCTTTAGCTGCTTGCTTGACATCACCTTCATCCTCCTCTGGGTAACTCTGGAAAATTCCCACATTTTCCCCCCACTTAGGATTGTACTCAACACTCCTTGTGAACTTAATGGACTTAGAGTTAGTCATCCATGCCCTGTATGCACCTTTTTCGTACCCCATGAACAAACCATGTGCCCCACGCTTCCCAAGCTTGTTGGTTTGTGGGGAGTGTACCCACATGTCAGAACCAAAGATTTTCATGTGTTTGATGTTGGGTTTCTTGCCAAACATCTTCTCATAGGGGGTACAGCCAATGGGTGATGACAATCTGCGATTAAAGGTGTAAACCAAATCCCCCAGAGCTTCCCCCCAAAACTTATCAGGGAGATTGGCATCATGCAACAAGGTTTTCATTCCTTGCAGCAATGTCTGATTTGCCCGCTCCGCAAGCCCATTCATCTATGGTGATCTGGGCGTTGACATGTCAGGAAAGCTTCAAACTGCTGAGAAGTAAACTCCCCGCCCCGATCGGTAAACAAACAGGCAATACGTTTACCGTGCACATTCTCCAACCAAGCACAGAATGCCTTAAACTTCGGAAACGCTTGCGATTTCTGTTCGAGCAAAAAACACATGAATGTACCTGGAAAAAGAATCAATCAGAACCATGAAGTACCTTGCTCCTCCTAAAGAGGGCGCAAGTGGCCCAACCGGGTCCGCATGCACTAGCTGGTAGGGTTTGGAAGCTTGCCTGCTAGACTCCTTGCCTTTTGGAGCAACCTTCACCTTGTTCTCTGCACAAGATACACATTTCATGTGAAACTTACAGGGTTTGATGTTCAAACCCTCAACCACCTCTGGCATCTTGGCCAGTGCCTTCCAAGAGAGGTGACAAAACCTTCGATGCGCATCGTGAATGCAACCTGCATGAAGAACTTTGTTAGTTTGTGCAACACAACAAGAATCAGCATTAGATACAACAGCAGTGTCGTCATAAGTTATATGGAACAAACCATCCATAAACTTTGCATGCAAATAGTCCTCTTTGCCTTTACTGATGACACAGACGCTCCTCTTGAAGGAAATCTGAAAACCACGCCCAGTAAGCTGTGGAACACTGAGCAAGTTGCTTGCAGCTCCTGGAACAAAAAGTACATTACTGATGGTAGTGTGCAGACTTGCAAGTTTCACAGTCCCTTCTCCTGCAATTTGCAACGTCCTTCCATCAGCCAGGTGGATCTCACCTTCTTGAGGCTTGAAGGAGATAAACAGGTGGCGATCCTTCGTGATGTGGCGGCTCGCACCTGAATCGACAATAAACCTGCCTTTGGCTGTTGGAGCAGTCTTTACAGCAAGCAAACCCTTGTTTTCCAGCGGCGTGGGCTTTTGCAGCTTGCCCCCCTGCTCCTGGCCAGCAGACGTGCCTTTAGCCTTTGGTGAAGCAGTGCCAGCAAACAACGCTTTGTTTTTCCCTGGCGCGGGCTCTTCACCCTCCCTCTGCTTCGGGCCATCTGCAGACGTCTGCGTCTGCCTCTGTTTACCTTTGCCTTTCCGGCCTCTGCAAAGGCGATGACCTTGGTTCTCACGAGAAACAGAGCTCTCAGCTGCCGACTCCTTGGCTCCCCCTGGAGGCTGGAATGCTGTCTGGGATGACGTAACGGTCAGCTCCCCCTGCAGCTTGCAACCGGTGCCCTCAGCATCCCTGCATTCACTCGCATTCTGGGAAACAGCTAGGACCTCCGATGCAGTCAAACTCTGGGCTGGGATGACTGGCTGGTGAGCAGCTTTCAAAGCATTCCACATCCCATGTGCAGTGGTGTTGCCAGCAAGCATCTTAATTTCCTCAAGATATACGGATAAGACTATTACGTCTATCGCCTTCAAATTTTGGCCTTTCCATTTCTCTGTCAGAGGAACCGGAGGGGGCTCAGATATGGTATGCCACACCCCAAACTGACGCAGCAAACTTTCACACCATTTTGCCCAGGTTTCATAATTCTGCCCATGTAACTTAGGACACTCATCATTTGCCTCATAAGCTTGGAAAAACTCAATTTCCAGCTTTTGCTTGAGCCGTGAGCCTTTATAACTTCAGAGATTCCTTATCTTGGCAGCCATTAATCACGAAGCCTCTTTGGCGCAGCTCCCAGGCCAATTAAGCCTTCCGGAGTTCAAAGGCTCCTGCCGAGGTAAACAGAAAAGCATCCCTTTCTTTCGCTTTCCACCCGTACCTCTTAAACGCAGTCTGTTGCAGCTTTACTCTCCTGTAGGTGCTGGGAATCTGGGCCCGAAACCTTGTTGTTGGGAAACTGCCAGGGAGATATAGTCCATCATAGCCCCAAGTGGGCTGCCGGACGTCCATCGATCTCCCGTAGTCAGGCAGATCCAGCAGTTAGTGACACGAAGCCTCAGAGATAGATAGGCTGCATTCCGGGGCTCGTGCACACTGTTTATCAGCAGTAAACACAGGCAGAAAGCTTGCACCACAGAAGAGCATATTTTACAGACTTTATTTAGCGTTGAACAGAACAAAGAAAAGCATGACCGTTCTGAGTCAGTGTCTTCGACCGACTGCGAAAACGAAAGGAACAGCAGAACATAAACATCCTGTGAACAGGACATGCGCAGACTCTGTTATTCACAAAGCCTGCTCCCTTTTAAGGTGGAACGGAAATATCCTAACAGGCGCAGCATAAGATCCAGGTGTGCACGGACCATAAGAACCTAGAGTACTGGAGGACTGCACGAGTACTCAACCAACGACAGGTGCGGTGGGCTCAAGAATTCTCCAAGTTTTTCTTCGAGATTCGATACGTGCCGGGAGAGGAAAACGTCAGAGCAGACGCCCTCTCCCGGAAGCCAGAGTATCTGGAAGGAGAAGGACCTCCAGAAGCACGACATGTGATTCCCGAGAACCGATGAGTGTGGGGGGGAGTGTTAGTTGAGACACGAGAACTAGTAGGACTGACGAGGGACGATGAGTTCGCCCAAACGAAAATCCGGGAACTCAGAGGCACGGGGGAAAACCATGGGGGGTTTGAGGAGAAAGATGGGGTACTATATTACAGGGGAGCACTATATGTACCAGGGGATAACTTGAGGAGAAGGGTACTCAAACAACTCCATGATAACCCGACGGCGGGGCATTTCGGTCAACACAAGACCATGTTGCTGGTCACCAGGCAGTTCTGGTGGCCAAGGGTGAGGGAAGATGTACGGGAGTACGTACGAGGGTGTGACTGCTGCCAGCGAGCAAAGGGGAAGAGGGCGGCGCCCGCGGGACTACTGGAACCTTTACCCACACCGGGAAAACCATGGGAGGTGGTGTCCATAGATTTTATGACAGATTTGCCCAAATCGAGAGGGAAAACAGCTGTCATGGTGGTTGTAGACCTGTTAACAAAAATGCGCCATTTTATCGCTTGCTCGCATGCGGTGACGGCAGAGAAAACTGCCAGGCTGTTTGTGGATCACATCTTCAGACTGCATGGCGCCCCCTTGAGGGTTTTGTCCGACCGAGGGAAGCAATTTACTTCCCGGTTCTGGAGGAAGTCGAGGTGAAATTCCCGGTTCTTGCTGGAAGTCGAGGTGAGCTTCTCGACGGCCAGACACCCAGAGACCAACGGACAAGCGGAAAGAGCGAACAGTATACTCCAACAATATCTACGCTGCTATGTCAGCGAGAGGCAGAACGACTGGGTGGATAAACTGGGGCTGGCAGAATTTGCGTACAATAACGCGGAACACGTGTCCACGGGGATGAGCCCGTTCATGGCCAATTACGGGTGTCATCCCAGGGCTTTCCCAGGGGGTGGGGAGGAGAGGTGGAGTGTGCCAGCAGCGCAGCAGTTTATGGAAGAAATGGAAGCCTTACACCAACAACTTAAAATGAACTTGGAAAGGGCCAAGGAAGTGTATAAGAGGCATGCAGACAAGCACCGCAGGGAAGGAGAAACCATATGGGTGGGGGACCGGGTGTGGTTGTCAACCCAGGGGTTGCCTTTCAAGGGAGGGTGCAAGAAATTGCGGCCCAGGCAGCTGGGACCTTTTGAGGTAACGCAGCAGGTCAATCCAGTGGCCTTTCGGCTCAAGTTGCCGACCAGTATGAAACTACACCCGGTGTTCCATAGGTCCCTACACTCTCTGTACAGGGAGGGGCTGGAATTTCCGGGGCGAGAGAGAGAGGTCCCCACTCACCCACGCATAGAGGAGAGGGAACTCAGCAGTCAAGCCACGGAAATACTTGATTCAAGATTGAGAGGAGGGGAAGTGGAGTATTTGGTGGCTTGGGAGGGGGAACCTGAGTCGGAAAACACGTGGGTTCCTGCGGAGATCATCAGGGATGAGGATCTCAGGGGGGAGTTTCACAGCAGGTTCCCAAGGAAGCCCAAACCGGTAGCGAGGTTCTGGGAGGAGCAATTTGGCACTACAGATGAGGAAGAAGAGTTTGTGGGGTTTCCGGCCTCCGACAAGGAGGAAGGAGAGGAATCTGAGGGTGAGGAATCGGACTGGGAGGGTGATCCGGTACGAAGAGATAGCAGCAGGTGGAGAGCTATGTTTGAATCTTCAGAGGATGGGGGTAGCTCCTTCAGGGGATTTCCCGCATCGCCGTCAGAGGGAAGGGAGGAATTTAGGCCAAAGGAACGGGACGGAGGTGAGGGGGGTTCTGGGAGGTGGAGGTGTCCAGCCAGGGAAAGGTTTAGCCAGGCAACGTTGCCTAGAACTTCAGCATCCTTTACGCACGAGCAACCCCAATTCCCATTACAATATCAATCTGTACTTACCCCTCCTTGTACATTCCTTTTCGTACCACTCTGGTACGGGCAGTCCGAAACCATACCTGTGTAAACTCTGCGTTCCTTTTCCCAACCTTTAACCTGTCTATGATTAATGTCTTATACGCAATAATTAATGTCTTATATACAACCCTTGCTTTGTACTTATGTTAACCAATCAGCAACAAGCACACACGTGGGAAACGCTGTATAATATCCAATAAAAGGGAGTCTCTGAGGCTTGCTCGAGAGACGCCTCCCGTATGACACCTACCTACTCGTCTGTTGTTCATTTCAACCCAACAGGGTGTCATGACCTTCTAGATCTAAAATATCCCAATTTTTTAATAAATACCAATCTTTCAACCAGAGAAGACATGAGGCTTCGTAATATAGCTTCAAATCCGGTAACCCGTAGCCACCTCTTTCTACAGTATCTATTAATATCTTGTGCTTTACTCTTGGTCTTTTACCCTTCCACAAAAATTTAGACATTTCTTTTTGCCACTTGTTGATACTGCTGGTCTTTCCTGTAATTGGAATCGTTTGGAATAGAAAGAGTAGCTTCGGTAAAACTATCATTTTAATTACCGAAATGCGGCCCAGGAATGATAAATTTAACCTTGTCCATGTCTCCAACTGTCTTTTGATATCTTTCCAACAATGGGTATAATTATCTTCATATAAGTTAATATTCTTTGGTGTTATCCATAATCCTAAATACTTGATTTTGGGGTAGATTTTAATGTGTATTATTTGTTCTAATTCTGCTTTTTCATCTGGCGACATATTTTTAACTAATAGTTTTGTCTTGTTTAAATTCATTTTGAACCCCGCAACTTTACCGTAGCCATATATTATTTCCAACGCCTTTCTTAAACTCTGTTTTGGTTGCTCCGTAGTTATAATTAAATCGTCAGCAAATGCCCTCATTTTGTAACTTCTATTTCCCAGCATAACCCCTTTTATTTCTTTTTCTTCCCTAATTTGTTTACATAAATCTTCCAATGTTAATATGAAAATTAAGGGGGATAGTGGGCGACCTTGTCTGACCCCTTTACTGATTTCACACTCCTGTGATAAATTTCCATTGATTATGATTTTAGCTTTTTGTTTTGATTATATTGCTTCAATCCCTTTTATATACTGTATACCAAAATCCACATGGTGTAATAGACCTTTCATAAATTTCCAGGATACCCTGTCGAAAGCTTTTTCTGCATCTATAGCCATTAAGACTGCCTTCTTTTCTATTCTTAAGTCTAAATACACTGATAAGTTTATAATGTTTCTAGTGTTGCTATAAATGTGCCTCCCGGGCAAAAAGCCAGCTTGGTCATTGTGTATCATCATCATCTGGAAGCCTTTTTTTGATCTTTCGGCTAAAATATTTGCATATAATTTATAACCGTTCTTTAGAAGTGTGATAGGCCTATAGTTGTTAATAAGTAGATTGTCCGTTCCCTGTTTTGGAATTCATGCAATAAGGCTGTATTTCCCAGAATCCGGCATGGTTCCGTCTTTTAAGATGTTGTTCATGATACTTCTTATTTTTTTAAAAAAATACATTTTTATTAAAGTTTTAAACAAACACAAAAACACAAACAAACACAACACAAATAACAAGTATAGTTTCAAATCCTTATTTTCTTAACATCTTTCCCTGACTTCCCCACACCTCACCTTCTTGTATTGCAATTCCAATAATTAGCTCAGCAAGTTCTTGTCCCCAACTTTTACCTTATTATTATTATACTTAATTCATCTTAATTAACCAATTTTAACTTATAGACCTCAATTTAAACAACAATACTCATTCTTTACACCCTTTTCTAAGGTCGATCCAAATTCCCTTCCACGAATTTCCCATTTTTTATATTAATTGCAATACAAAATAACAGAAAAACAACATATAATTATTCACCCTTTGGATTCTAAATCTCTCACCCCCCCTTTCCCGGTTTCGATCCCCAATAAATGTCCATCAGTCCATGAACTATCAGCCTGGATATCTCACGTCCGAGGCCCTCAAATCTCTCTCAGTCCCTCTCTGCCGGTTTTTTTGGTAGTCCTTTATATTAGACATCAGGTCTCGGAGAAGCTCTGTCCCTATAGGGTCTATGTTTCTTCCAACCAGACCTCCATGTTCAAAAGTGGAGCCCAAATCTTGTTTCTTGTTGCTTTTAAGTCCAAATGTCCCAAATGTCCCCAAAGCTCCAACTTTCGCCTTGATCAGATTTGTAATCCATAGGTCTTCAGATCTCCCCATAGGGAGATCCCTCCATTCTTCATTCTCTAATTCAAACCAAGCTCTCATAATCCAAATCTTGTTTTTCTTAGCATCTATCTTAGCAGGCCTCTGGCTCTCCTTTGTCGTCTGCGGCATTTCAGCTCCTCCTTCCCACTCCTCTGAAACAGCACATATCTCTTCTTGTTCAGCTGCATAGGTTTCTTGAGTCAAGTCCTTGACACATTCAACAAGTTTGTTTACTTTTAAATTCAAAGTTGTAGCATTTGTAGCCAAAGCTTCACTCTGACCTTGTAACTTTCCCAAGAGAAAAAAACATTCTATCCAGCTCAGCCTGTATTTTTCCACCTGCAGCCATTGTAATGTCTCAGAACCCCCTCTAGAGGGATTCTAGTTACTTAATATTCCTTCCACCTCCAATCCAACATTCAAGTTAATTTGTTTCTATTCTTCTTTATTTTCAACAGTTTAAAGTCAAATTGTAACAAAAATAACCAGCAAAGATAGCAGAAACCATTTTTTTTTCCTTTTCCAACTTTGACAGCTAATTTGACAGCTGTCAAACTCTTTATGTCTCCTCAGCAGGCTCTCTCGCGGATCACTCCCGGGTCCCGGGGGGTTGCACTTCAGCTCTTAAAATCAGTTCTTATCCTCCAGCAAAGTTACTTATATTGCCAAGTCGTGGAATTAATAGCTTTTATCCCGTAAAGAGAAGGATGTTCTCTCAACCTTAGTTATCAATTCTTGCTTTAATTTATCTACAGGAAGGGGAGACGGACTTCCTTTTAGCACCTCCCCCGATCGTGCCAAATTCAGAAAAAACGATTTTTAGTTCCAATTTCTGTACTACTCACGGGTTGTTACTTTTAAAGTCCAAATGTTCAAAGAAAGAAGTCAGCGCTCTCCGGCCATGACATGCGGCTTCGCTCCGTATTGGAACACCCACTCTCTGTTATCGCAGGTGGGAGGAGCAGTTGCGCTAAGACCAGACCACGTCTTTACCGAAGATCTGGTTCTGACTCTGATTCTGATTCTGATTCTCTGGTTCTGGCTCTCTATCAAAGGCTGTTTCAGACTCAGGCTGTGGCTGTTGCTCTGGTTCCGGTTCTGGCTCTTTATCAGGCTCTGGTTCTGAATGAGGGCTTGGTTCTGGCACTGATTCAGGGTCTCGCTCTGGCTCTGGCACTCTATCAAGGACTGTTTCAGACTCAGGCTGTGGCTGTGGCTCTGGCCCTGTTTCCATTCTTACAATGGAATGTACACAAAACAATAATCCTTTCTATATAAATTTTCCAATACACTCTGAAAGCATAATAAATCCTTAATTGTTGTCCACCTCCTTTTAGTTCCTTTATCACTCGAATGCTAGCACGGAGTCAAAACTATTATTGTATTTTTGAACATATCTTGTATAACCATCGCATTTTTCTGCAAATTTTTGCTTTGAGATTCCTCTGAGTTTGCTAGTCAATTGAGCCGTCTCCACCAATTCCTGTAATTTGATTTGCCAATCTGTTATTTTTGTTTGTTGTTTTTTTTAAAAAAAATTATTGTATTTTCACAATGTACACAAACACAGACAATACACAACACAGACATACAAACACAAAGACAAACACATGTAATTTCAATTCCCTAATTTCTTAACCACTTTCCCTGACTTCCCCACACCTCCCCCTCCTGCATCCCCACTTCAATAGTTAACTCAGCAAGTTCTTATCTCTAACTTTTATCTTATTAATATTTTACTTAATTCTTCTTAATTAACCAAATTTGACTTGTAAACCTCAATTAAACCAAAATACACATCCTTTACATACTTTTCTAAGGTCGACCCAATTTCCCTTCCACAAATTTCCCAATTTGTCTAGTTACTTTGTTTTTATTTTTTCTTTATTTTCAATGACTTAAAGTCAAATGTATCAGAAATAACAAGCAGAAATAACAGAAGGCAAATTTTTCTAATTTTGACAGCTCGTTTGACAGCTGTCAAACTCTTTATCTCTCCTCAACGGGTTGTTACTTTTGCAGTCCAATTGTTCAAAGGAAGAAGTCAGCGCTCTCCGGCCATGGCTCGCAGCTTCACTCTGTAGAAGAAGCGGTCTACTCACAGCACCACGCCACTCTCCGTCGCCCGCTCCGAAGCCTTTAAAAAGGCTTCTTCGTGGGTCGGGGAGGGCGCGAATGGTGCCCACCGAGTCACCACGTCCACAGGCTTCCGCGCCTGTGGATTCTGAGAGTCCCCGCGTCGCCCCGGCGGCATGACCCGTCTTCCACAAAGCCGATTCCCTCCGGAGCTCGGAGGCAATCCGCCATTAGCCAAGCGCACTAACCCGAAAGTCCGCGAATCTGTTATTTTTGGAGCCTCGTGATCTTTCCATCCCTTGGCCACAAGTATACGAGCTGCTGCGGTTGCATACAAGAATACCTCTCTTAGATTTTTTGGGATCTCTTTATCTAAAATACTTCATAGAAATGCCTCCGTTTTTTTGTAAAAGTTATCCCCATCATTTTTTTTAAATTCATCGTATATCCCCCCCCCCAAACATCTTAATCTTTTCACACGTCCACCACATGTGGCTCATGTCACCGTTATTTCCTCCACATCTCCAACAAGCATTCGCCAAATTTTTATCCATTCTTGATCATCTGGAAGGAGTGAGGTACCACCTATGAGCCATTTTCATCATGTTCTCTCTTATATTATAGCTGGCTGTAAATTTGAAATTTACATTCCATCAGTTTCCCCCATCTTTTAGCATAATTGGATGGCCCACATCTTGGGCCCACTTTATGATTGAAGCCTTAACCTCCTCATCCATTACTTCGTAGTCTAAAAGAAGTCTATACATTTTTGCGATTATTTTGGTTTTACTATTCAGTAGTTCTCTTTCAAATCTTGAAGGCTCCTTTTCAAAACCTATCTGCTTATCCTGTCTGAACACTTTATTCACCTGGAAGTAATCTAGCCAAGTAGAAAAGTGATCTTTTATTTTCTCATAACTTATCAATATTAGTTGACCCTCCTCCTCCCCCCCTTAATATTGTGTTATACGTTATCCAGTTCTCTTTGATGTTGTTGCTTTTTTTAACAGCGATTGCTTCTAGTGGAGAGTTCCATCTTGGGGTTTTCTGTTCCAAATATCTTTTGTATTTCCCCCATACCTTATATATAGCATTTCTTATTATATGATTTGAAAAACTCCTATGCGTCTTTATTTTCCCATAATTAAGATAGCCAGGCCACCCAAAACGGGTGTTGAAGGAAAGCATTGTTTTTGCACATGACCATGGCATGATGGGAAGCATTGCTTCTGCACATAACTGTGGCATGATGGGAAGTCTTGCTTCTAAGCTTTGTTCTGCTCATGCTGCACAAACCGTGCTGATGCTAAGACATTCCCTCATCACCCTGGTACGTTCTGTTCACCTTGAGTTCACACCATATCAATCTGTACTTACCCCTCCTTGTACATTCCTTTTCGTACCACTCTGGTACGGGCAGTCCGAAACCATGCCTGTGTAAACTCCGCGTTCCTTTTCCCAACCTTTAACCTGTCTATGATTAATGTCCTAGGCAGAGATTATGGTCCAAACTTGCCCATCTGGGAAGTGATCCGCACCTCCTCTCCCTAATTATTTCCCTTTATTCAAACACCACAGCCCGCATCCGAAGCGGTCCCAACGGCTCCCTCACTACTCCATTTCCAACGGCCAAGGGCATCCGACAAGGTTGTCTCTTGGCCCCTTTATTGTTTAATCTCTATCTTCACGATGCAATTTCCACTTTGAAGCTAGCATCTAAGTATCCTCCTCACTTAGCAGGCCACTCCGTTGCTTCCCTTTTCTATGCTGATGATGCCGTCATCTTATCCAGAACAGCTGCGGACCTAGCAAATGCAGTTAATGCATTTATCGCCTATTGTAAGGCGGAAGCTCTTAACATTAATTATAAAAAATCGAAAGTCCTCCACTTCACTCGTTCCCGCAAACTCAAGTTGGAGCCGCTTAAGATCACAGGTGGCTACTTAGAAAAGGTAAAAGCCTTTAAATATCTAGGCATAATATTCACTTATAATCTGTCCTGGACCACCCATCTACAATCTGCCTTTCTCGCTGCAACTACGACCTCTAACGCCATAGTCCGATTTTACCACCAGAAGGGCAGCAAACATCTTCCAGCAGCAATTCAAATATTTAATGCCAAAGTTGTCCCTAAATTATTATATGGATGCGAAGTATGGACTACAGCAATATCAGGTAACTTGGATCGCCCTCGTCATATGTTTCTGAGATCTCTTTCCGGCGTCCCAAGATGTGTCTCAGGTGCAGCCCTACGACTCGAGTTCGCCCAGCCCTCAATTGTTAAAAGAGCATGGAGTTGAGCCATTTCCTACTGCTTCCACCTATTAGCATCGGATGCTCGAATTAGAGGTGGTTTTTTCCAATCTGATCCTAAGAGACATTCATAATTCCCCTTGGAAAACTACAATTAACCTCAAATTCCGCTCTCTTCTCAATTTGAATTGTAAAACTGTTCTTAACTTAGAGTGTATCAGCCCGGCGGCCCTACCTCTAATCAAAAAGAAACTACAGCAACTTGACTTCTCTAACACAGCCTCCTATGCAAGAGGACCGTGTTCAGGCCTAGCCCTAGCTATTCCACCCCCTGAAGGGATCCCTCTATACTGCTTCACAATTTCCTCGGAGGCTAAGCGTAGGGCCTTTACCTGTGCCCGTCTCAACTGTTTTCCTACAGCAGTTCTGTCGGGTCATTATTCCAGAGTTCCCAATCGCAAATAGAACATGCACCTGTAATGACACGACCCTGGAGACAATGGAACATGTAATGCTCTTCTGTCCCAACTGGACAGTTGAAAGATCTCGGTTTTTAACTCCCCTCATGAATAAGCTTCATCTCCCAATCCAGCCTTGGATAGTGTCCCTCCTTTTGCAGGATTCTGATTGTTGGATTACCGAGATGACAGCTAACTTCCTGCTTAGTGTGATGAAGAGGAAAGCGGCACTAACTTCTTCCTTAACATCACAGCTGCAGTCGATACGCCGCACAACCGAACGAAGTTCCAAGTAGCCTTATTGCACAAGGACAATCGAGTTAGGACATATCTGAGGAGCTGAAGGACCCTTTAATGGTCCTCCTCCAGCCTCAGCAGTTTTTTTTTTCTTTCTTTAAGTAATCGCCGAGGATGATATCTACCTTTACCTCCCCACCCCCATTTTATGTTGTTATTTCAATGTATATCATGCTATGGCCACACGGCTAATGCAATAAAATGAAATGAAGAATGAATAATTAATGTCTTATATGGAACCCTTGCTTTGTACTTATGTTAAACAATCAGCAACAAGCACACACGTGGCAAACGCTGTATAATATCCAATAAAAGGGAGTCTCCAAGCCTTGCTCGAGAGACGCCTCCCGTATGACACCTACCTACTCGTCTGTCGTTCATTTCAACCCAACATCTGGTGACCCTCGACGTGCCAGATCCCTTTACGCAGCCTCATACTTCACTCGACTGGAAAAGTCTCAGCACGCTACACCGTGAGTATGGGGGGGGGGGGAGCTTACAAAGTCCCAAAAAGAGCATGCTAAAGAACTGTTTCATTTAGTCAGACAGAGAGTAGCAGGTGTGCATATTTCCTTGAAAGAAATTGAACGATTGTTATGTCATATTGCTTGCGAGTGCCCCTGGTACCCAGAAATAGGGTCCTTGGGGATGGAGACTTGGCATTCATTGTCTGCTCACTTGGCAGAAGTGTGCGGATGCCGTCGCTAGATTAGGTACCCAGGCGTCTCCGTCGGCACCCGCACCAGACAATTCCCCACCAACTGCCCTGCCACCTGCCCTTTTAGCCGCAACAGACAATCTACCTCCTTACCCAAAGCTTTTGCCTCCATCGCAACTTTCTGTGTGGTGTAGTGGTTAAGAGCGGTGGACTCGTAACCTGGGGAACCGGGTTCGTGTCTCCGCTCCTCCACATGCAGCTGCTGGGTGACCTTGGGCTAGTCACACTTCTCGGAAGTCTCTCAGCCTCACTCACCTCACAGAGTGTTTGTTGTGGGGGAGGAAGGGAAAGGAGAATGTTAGCCGCTTTGAGACTCCTTCGGGTAGTGATAAAGCGGGATATCAAATCCAAACTCTTCTTCTCTAACCCCCCCCCTTCGCCTCAGCCCACATCCCCACATCCCCCCTACCCTCCCTCCTTCGCCTGCTCCTACAGGAGCCGTGCGTGCTGCACTTTTTCAAGCTAGACAGGAAGGAATTCTTTCCTTGGAGGAGGAGGCAGGGTGGGCCGGGGAACTGCCGTCTGCTTTCCCTATTTCTTATACTAACCCTGGCACTGCGCAACAACAAATTATGTATGAGACGCTTCCTTATTCTATTCTGAGAGAATTAAGGAAAGCCATTACTGATTCCGGCCTAAAATCCACTTATGTGACAGGAATGCTGGAGGGAATAGCAACTGGTTATACAATCCTACCTCAAGATTGGAAAGATCTGATGCGCATGCTGTTATCCCTGGCTTGGTATGTAGTTTTTGAAAGTGAATTTAAGCATTGCGCAGTAGCCCTGGCTGATCCACAGCATTCAGCCAACCAACTCTTTGGTGCTGGTCCGTATGGTAATATACCAGCCCAAGCGCAATTAACACCTTTACATTTTAGTCGCACCGCGACCTGTGTGCAACGTGCCTTTCGCAAAGTCCCTGTCTCAGGACAACCACTTAGCTCCTTTGTTAAGCAACAACATTCGGAGCCCTACCATCAATTTATAGATAGATTGAAAGAATCAGTCACTAGGCAGATTGATGACGCTACAGCTCAAAATGAATTGATGAAAAAAATGGCTTTCGAAAATGCAAGTACTGACTGCAAAAGGGCTTTGCAGTCGATCATACATCGCCCTAAATATGACCTGGCCGATATGATTCAAGCCCGTGCAGATGTTGGAAACCAGAGTCATGCGATGTCCTTGCTTGCTGGTGCCATCCAGGCTGGCAACAAGCCCACTGGGAACTGCTTCAACTGCAAGCGCCCAGGTCATTTTGCTAAACAATGCAGAGCCCCTGGCGGGGGTGCAAACAGGAATGGTGATGCCAATAAGGCTAAGCCTTCCAAGAAATGCCCGAAGTGCGGTAAAGGCTACCATTGGGCAAATCAGTGCAGGAGTTCGGGAAACTCCTTAGGGGCCCAGACAAATAGGGAGCCCTCCGCCGTTAGTCTCCACTATTAAAACCATCTCAAAGGATACACGCTCTGATTTTACCATCGACTTAATTAATCAAGAAACCAAAGACACTGTTTTACCTGGTGAAATTGTGCTTATGCCCACCCAATTGGCGGGCCCACTACCTCCTAAAGTCGCAGGTTTAATTTTACCCAAATTTTCTGCGGCAAAAGAAGGAATCCAGGTTATTCCAGGAGTTCTGGATCCTGACTATGTGGGCACAATAATGGTTCAACTTTGGAGCCACATGCCCATGCAGTTAAAGAAGGGTGAGTCCTGGGCGCATTTGGTGGTGCTCCCTTCTCACCCTACTGTTTCTATTATTGATAGTAATTTGCACGAGCTCTCTCCTTTTTCTCCACAGCTGTTAGCTGTAATCCAGCGGATTGGTCATCAGAAACTTCTTCGTAAGTACAAGATAAATGGCAAGGTTCTGGAAGGCTTGATTGACACAGGCACGGACATTTCTGTAATTTCCAGTAGTTGCTGGGACCCCACGTGGCCCCTTGAGTCTGCCTCTGCAGTTTGGGGTGTAGGTGGACCTCAAACCTCTTCCCAAAGCGTACAGTGGCTGCCTGTTTCTCTGCCTGATAGCTCTGAAACCATTGCATATATCCAGCCCTGTGTGTTAAAAATCCATCTCAATCTGTGGGGCAGAGACTTACTACAACAGTTACAAGCTACCATTCAATTAAATGAGTAAGCTTGCACTCCCCCTCCACTGGAAATCAACCACCCGGGTATGGATAGAACAATGGCCCATAATGGGGGGAAAGCTACTTGCTTTAGTGCTCATTTTCAGCGTTTTGTTTTTGCCTCTTTCTGCTTCCGCTCTTAATAGCGGTAACTCCACACCAACAAATGTGTGGGAATCTTTTGCAAAGACCCTCAATATTTATTCCTTTTGCCTAACCCAACAGGTATCAATAGGTGAAATCCTTGGCTCCTGCCTTATCCCTGTTTGCCATGACCCTTTTGACATACAAAATGATACCTGGTTTTTCCCATCCCTGCCCCAAAACGATTCTCTCCTCACCCTTGGTTATTCCGGTTACCACAACTGGGGTAACCAAGTGCGCCGACGCCCACCTTTGGCCATTGATTTGTTGACCCCATACGTGGCTTCTTTTAATGTCACCTGTGCCCGTATGGACAATTGCACAAAATCCAACTGTGTGGAAATGGGCAAGGATAATTTCCAGTGCTCTAATTATGTCAATATTTCTTATGTATATAAATACAAAGAACTACCTGCTGGGTGGTTCTGGACGTGTCCTGGCTATACATTTAATTACATTCCAGCAAACATCAGCCATGGCACACCCTGCTGCTTAAGCAGTTTGTCCATCGTATTACCCAAAAAACATCATTTGACCCGCTCTCGATATCGCCGCTCTATTGCATTGACTAACGATTGTGACGATTCAATTTCTCTTCCCAGTAGGTCTGAATATATCTCTTTAGCTGTTTCTCTCCTAGGAGTCCCTGGATTGGCTGTACGCAATAGTAGGAACATTAACTCTTTAGCTTGTTCTGCAGCAAAAGCCCTGAATTTTACTTCTCAAGCGCTTCATCTTCTAAATAAAGAGCAGAGTGAACTCCAGCATGGTCTTCTGCAGAACCGCGCTGCTATCGATTATCTATTGACGCTTCATCATTACGGCTGTGAACAAGTGGACGACATGTGTTGTTTTAATATTACTGATAATTCCAAAGCCACCCAAAAGCAAATCTCTCATTTGCAAAATCTTACACACCACATTAAACAGGACGTTGGACTTTCTGGCCTGTGGGACTCATTCACCCAGTGGCTCAGTGGCTGGTTGCCAAACCTGAATTGGCTTCGTAATCTCTTTCAATATGCCATTATTATAACATGTATATTGATTTTGCTATGTTGCTTCCTCCAATGCATTCCTGGACTCATAAGTCTTTTGTCTCGGTTTCTCTCTCCCCCTCAGCCACCCAATAAAATCATTGCTGCCTACTTTGCGAAACTGCAGCACCAGCAGTAAACCAACAATGAACCACAATAAAGACTTTTGTTTAAAAAGAGCAACTGGCGTTGGTCCTCTGTGAGCTAGGACCTGAGGCAGCGCTGACAGTATGTTTAAAGATATCTAGTACACAAGATGAAAAACTAGAAGTATTTGTTGATGCGGACTGGGGAAGCTGTGTAGCTACTAGAAAATCTACAAGTGGAATGGTTATGATGTTTGCCAATTCCATAATTGGATGGAGGTCAAAGAAACAAGGATTTGTTGCGACCTCATCCTGTGAGGCAGAATATGGGAGCCTGTCGCTAGCATGCAATGAAATCATGTGGTTTATACAGATACTGAAAGATCTAGATTGTAAAGTAGATTTGCCTATCCAAGTGTATGAAGATAGCCAATCGTGCCTTGCATTAGCGGGCTCAGAAAGAATGAAATCCGCATCAAAACATATTGCTATCCGTCATGTGAATGTGAGAGATTGTGTACAGAATGGGGTACTCAAACTGGAGTATTGTCAATCACAAGATAATATTGCTGATTTGTTTACCAAGCCTTTGCCAGCAACATGTCATAATGAATTGATGACAAAACTGGGTTTGTGGATATAACATATTGTATGTATGTATTGTTCCTGTTGGGGTTTTTCACATTTAAGAAACAGAAGGGGTGTCACGGCTAAAATGGCCGCTGTTTCTTTAATGCGAATAAAGCTGGGTCAGCATGACTCAGCGGTCTGCACCGAGTTGTATATATAAGTGAGAAATGTTAGTTTGGGCTGTGGCTGGTGTTTGGATTGGTTGGTGCTGGTGTGTATAGTTATTCAGTCGTGTTTTGCACAAGGACTTTTAAGAATAAAACTCTGCAAGGATATTCTCGTGGACTCTTTTGTGCCAACAAGGGTCCGAGGACCAGGCTGAGGAGACAAAGGGAGGTCAGAACCCTTTCTAACTTTTTTTGCTTTTTACAAACACTGACAAGTCCTCCCCCTTCTTTTGGTGGGCATCTCTTTAGGCTCCCGTAGGGATTTTTTGAAATTGGATTCTATCCAAACGCGATTCCTTAGAGCCATCCTTAGGATTCCCCCCTCGGTAGCGGATGCGGTTATGAGATTAGAAGTCGGCTGGCAAGCTCTACGGCATGTGGCCTTGAAGACGAAGCTCTGGCCATGGCTCAAGCTTTGTTTTAAACCAGTGGGTATTGCCCCCTTGATATTGAGGGACGATTTCCAATCATCGTGGGAAAGGGAGGTCACTAACGAGGTTCAATCCTGCGGATTGTCTCACCTTTACTTTGAGTCTATGACGTACAATCAAGCTAGAGCTGTGATCTCCCGGAGACTGAGTGACATTGCCAGACAAGAGGACATAGGCCAGGTAAAACCAGGGATGTTCCTAGGGGACCAGATTTATCGGACCATACCAGCCCCCTACCTTGCAGAAATTCACTATGTGGAATACCGTAGACTTCTTACAGCGGCTAGATTAAATGTCCTTGACTCTGCGATATTGTGGGGAAGGTACAGGGGAGTACCATACGCCCAGAGAACCTGTCATTGCGCCATGGGTGTGGTTGAGTCCACCGAACACATTCTCTTGACTTGCCCTTCTTATACAGAGCTTAGACATAATTTTATAAACCCACTTCTATGTCAATCTAGCTTCCTATCCGGAGAAAACCAGGTTTTACACTTGCTGAATAACGTCACTAGAGCTATACCTTCCTTGGTGGCCAAATTTCTTTTTTTAGCTTTTAAGCGTCGCAAGATTATAATTGACTGTATTGATATGGGGCTATCTGTTTAGCCCATTTTAGTGTTGGCTAAGTTCTAAAAATTTCCTGGAGTTTTTAACTGCGTATTGACAAATGTACTTTTTTTCTGACTGACGGTCGAATAAAAGGTTGATGCTGATGATTAAAGAAGAGAGAGGCAGAAAGGCATATAAATAGAGTTAAGTGCAAAGGCAAAATAATAAACAACCGTAAAGAAATAGAGAAACGATTTCTCGAATTCTTTAGAGAAATCTATAAGGAAGGAAATGAAACAACAGAAGAAGTTAAAGAACATTTAGAACAGAACTGTCTTCCGAAACTTACTAAAGAACAAAAAGAACTGTTGAATGCCCCTATTACATCGTACGAAATTCAAAGAGCAATTAAGGAAGCAAAGATAGGAAAGGCACCAGGGCCAGACGGCCTACCGGCAATATATTATAAAAAAATGGAGGACTTACTGTCTGACCCATTAAGAAGTATCATGAACAACATCTTAAAAGACGGAACCATGCCGGATTCTTGGAAAGACAACCTTATTGCATTAATTCCAAAACAGGGAACGGACAATCTACTTATTAACAACTATAGGCCTATCACACTTCTAAAGAACGATTATAAATTATATGCAAATATTTTAGCCGAAAGTTCAAAAAAAGGCTTCCAGATGATGATACACAATGACCAAGCTGGCTTTTTGCCCGGGAGGCACATTTATAGCAACACTAGAAACATTATAAACTTATTAGCGTATTTAGACTTAAGAATAGAAAAGAAGGCAGTCTTAATGGCTATAGATGCAGAAAAAGCTTTCGACAGGGTATCCTGGAAATTTATGAAAGGTCTATTACACCATATGGATTTTGGTATACAGTATATAAAAGGGATTGAAGCAATATAATCAAAACAAAAAGCTAAAATCATAATCAATGGAAATTTATCACAGGAGTGTGAAATCAGTAAAGGGGTCAGACAAGGTCGCCCACTATCCCCCTTAATTTTCATATTAACATTGGAAGTTTTATGTCAACAACTTAGGGAAGAAAAAGAAATAAAAGGGATTATGCTGGGAAATAGAAGTTACAAAATGAGGGCATTTGCTGACGATTTAATTATAACTACGGAGCAACCAAAACAGAGTTTAAGAAAGGCGTTGGAAATAATATATGGCTACGGTAAAGTTGCGGGGTTCAAAATGAATTTAAACAAGACAAAACTATTAGTTAAAAATATGTCGCCAGATGAAAAAGCAGAATTAGAACAAATAATACACATTAAAATCTACCCCAAAATCAAGTATTTAGGATTATGGATAACACCAAAGAATATTAACTTATATGAAGATAATTATACCAATTGTTGGAAAGATATCAAAAGACAGTTGGAGACATGGACAAGGTTAAATTTATCATTCCTGGGCCGCATTTCGGTAATTAAAATGATAGTTTTACCGAAGCTACTCTTTCTATTCCAAACGATTCCAATTACAGGAAAGACCAGCAATATCAACAAGTGGCAAAAAGAAATTTCTAAATTTTTGTGGAAGGGTAAAAGACCAAGAGTAAAGCACAAGATATTAATAGATACTGTAGAAAGAGGTGGCTACGGGTTACCGGATTTGAAGCTATATTACGAAGCCTCATGTCTTCTCTGGTTGAAAGATTGGTATTTATTAAAAAATTGGGATATTTTAGATCTAGAAGGTCATGACACCCTGTTGGGTTGAAATGAACGACAGACGAGTAGGTAGGTGTCATACGGGAGGCGTCTCTCGAGCAAGCCTTGGAGACTCCCTTTTATTGGATATTATACAGCGTTTGCCATGTGTGTGCTTGTTGCTGATTGGTTAACATAAGTACAAAGCAAGGGTTGTATATAAGACATTAATTATTGCATATAAGACATTAATCATAGACAGGTTAAAGGTTGGGAAAAGGAACGCGGAGTTTACACAGGCATGGTTTCGGACTGCCCGTACCAGAGTGGTACGAAAAGGAATGTACTGTAGCACGTGAAGTTAGTGGTTTTGGCTAGGTGCAAAAATAAGGATCAAACAGACTCAGCAATGGAGAATAAGAAGGTGAAGTTTATTGCCAGGCAATAAGGACCCAGTTTGGAATTGTTTCCAAAAGAAACTGGGACCCCGATTGATAGAAATCCAGAGGTCTTTATACCTGAGCAAATCACAGCAAATCATAGATCATGAGACAACCATGAGAGACTCACAATATTGTCAGCAAAAACCAGCCCATCAGCAAGCTGTTGTCACGCTTCCAGCTCCTGGTCAAGCACTGGTCAAGCACAGGGTTCCAGTTCTGCTTTCCGATGCTCCCAGTGACGCTCAGTCTAACCTTTCCCCCAGTTATGACAGGACAGGGAGTTTTGGAGTTTTTGTGGTTTTGCTCTTCCTGTTCTGTAGATTAATTTAGCCTGTGTCTGAGGGGAATTTGTACCAGAATCTCTGATTCACGTCTTCCCCTGTAAGGGTACAAGGATTTTTGTAGGGGAAAGGTCGGTTCCTAACTTTGCTGTTCCAAGCAGTTTGCAGTTAGCTAAAGCACAGCTTCCCTTTGATTCAAAATGGATTATAAGTACTGTAATCCTTGATTCGTGTAAGCATATATGAATATATTTTGAATATATTTGTCAGGGCTGCCTCAGGTCTCAGCTCACAAAAGACCAACGCCAAGTTCTTCTTATATACAAGGATGTTTATTGCAGTTCATAGTAAGTTCCACAACCGAGGTGTGCAGCCCCCACGTCTGTTAACCTTAGACGGTAGAAGTCCCCTCTGAATCGGTCCCTCCCCTACACCAGTTTAATAGGCTTACGCTGCTCCACCTTTTTCTCTCTTTCCTTTTCCGCAAGGTCTTTCTGCCCGCCGGGGTTCCGCCCCTCCTGGATTCTCCTGACGCGGAATCTCCAGACTGCTCTTCCCCCCTCCTGCGGGCTTTGGGACCTGGCTCCTCCTCCGGGCTCCCTGTTCTTCCGCGCGCCTCCTCATTTGAACTTGGCGCGCGCGCCCAACCTCTAACCTTCGTTTTGACAGTTATGCTACTCCCCTCACTGCCCTCCTCCCCTTCCAGGAGAATGGCTTGCTCTGACCCCTCCTCCTTCTCTGCTGCCGGAGCTGTTTCCCCTGACACACTGGAACCTCCCCCCCTTCGCTGCGCTCTGGTGGGGAGGCTGGCCCTGATTCCCAGCTGCCGCTTTGGGGTCCCCTGCTGGCCCCCCGCTCCTGACACTTTCCCCCTGGGGCTCCCCTTGCCCTGACCACAGATGCCCCCTTCTGGGAATCCTCTGATTCGATGGAGAGACTCATGGAATCCCTTGCGTCATTGCTATCCTCTTCCTCGCTGTCCTGGGATTCCTCTCCATCGCTCTCCATTTCCTGCCTTCCCTGTGCCTCTGTCCCTGTACCCCTGACATCCATCCCCCCCCTCGAAGCCCCCCCCTTCCCCCTCCCGCTGCTCGGGTGCAGGTTCCGGGAGCTCCGCAGTTGCCGGGGTAGATTTTGGATACAGTTCGTCGACGTCGATCTCCTCTGCTTCCAGTTCAGTGTATGTGTGCTCGAAACCGAGGTCCTCTCCCAACACATCCATGTCCTCCCCCCCCTGTTACTTCGGACGACACTGTTTGCCAAGGCCCTCTCAGCCATCTCCTGCGCCACTCTGGTTGGTCGTCCCACCAGTAAGAGCGATCCGTGTCCACCCCCGAGCACGATCCCCTTGGAGGGCTCGATTCTGGCGTGGTCTCCTCTGCGGAGGAGAACCCCCGGAAAGTGCTGCCTGAAAGTGTGGGCGTAAAAAGCCAGTCGTCGAAATACTCCGCTGGCATGGGCCTGTGTGGGAAGAGTGCATGGAACTCGTCCTTAAGAAGAGGTTCCTCCAGAGCATAGTCCGGCACCCAACTATTGGCACTGGCCGGGGTACCCTCTCTGGCGAGGAGGTATTCCACTCCCTCCTCCCCCCATCTCGAGTCCAGAATTTCTGTGACCTCGTTGAGTGTCTCGGCCCTCGGTGACTTCCCCCCCCCGGTGACTCCCTGCGTGGGTCTGGTGCCGTCCATGGCTCCTGAAACCTGTGTGGGGCTTTGTAGGGCGTAAGCACCGACCTATGAAAGACTGGGTGCATTCTGGAACCTTCTGGGAGGGTCAACCAATAAGCTACGGGATTGATTTTGGCCTCAACTTGGTATGGCCCCAGCTGTTTGTGTCCTAGCTTCTTCTTAGCTAATGACTTAGCTGGCACCGCCTGGGCTGCTAACCATACCCAGTCCCCCACCTGTATGTCTTCTCCTGCCCTCCTGTGCCTGTCTGCCTGCACTTTGTATGCGTGTTTAGCTAGCTCTAAGTGCCGTCGGAGTTCCTCGTGGACCTCCTGCAATTCTGCCGCCAAATGCTCAGTTCCCTGTGTCTCTCCCTGCGCCGTCGTCTCCAATCCCGGAAAGGTTCTGGGATGCCGCCCATTGTTGGCGAAGAACGGTGTCACCCCCGTGGACGCGTGCTTCGTGTTGTTGTAGGCAAACTCGGCCATCGGTAAGTAGTCCACCCAAGTTGCAGGCTGCTGATTGGCATAACATCGCAGGTACTGCTGCATGATGGCGTTGACCCTCTCCGCTTGGCCGTTGGTCTGCCGGTGTCTCGCCGACGCTAAGTTGATCTTGACGTTCAGGATACCTAGGAGCTTCTGCCAGAAACTGGAAACGAACTGGCGACCACGGTTGGACAGGATGGACCGTGGCAAGCCGTGCACTCTGAACACGTGGTCTATGAACAGCTTGGCGGTCTGCTCCGCTGTCGCCACCTTCGCGCAAGGAATGAAATGCGCCATCTTGGTGAACAGGTCTACAACCACAAGCACCGCCGTCTTGCCTCGCGAACTGGGTAGATCAGTAACAAAGTCCAGCGCCACCCTCTCCCACGGTTGTAGTGGCGTCTCCAACGGTTCCAGCAGTCCCGCTGGCTTCTAGTGCACTGGCTTGGACCTCTGGCAAGTGTCACACCTGGCGACGTAATCCGCGACCTCTCCTCGCATCTGGGGCGACCAAAAGTCTCTGGCTACTAATTCCACCGTCTTTTCCTTGCCGAAGTGACCCGCGCTGGGTGCGTCGTGCAACTGCTGCAGAACCTTCGCGCGGAGATCGTCCCCCGGAACATAGAGAGCACCTTTACGGGTTAGCTGGCCGTCGCGTATCTGGAACTCGTCGTCCTTCGCCGTGCCTCTTTGCACCTCTTCCATCTTGGACTGTGCGAACGGATCCGTCTGCAGCGCGCGACACACCGCCTCCAGGTCCACAGCGGCTGAAGCGCACGCCCACGCCTGCGGTGCGAAAATGTGATTGGCTGCCACAGGTGCCGCTTCCTCGAGATACTGTGGTTTCCTGGAGAGCGCATCTGCTATGACATTGTTGTCGCCTGGGATGTACTCTATCCTGAAATCGAAATCCGCAAAGAACTCCGCCCAGCGTATGTGCCTCTGGCTCTGGAGCTTCGCCGTGCACCAATACTCTAGGTTCTTGTGGTCCGTGCGGACCTGCACGGTGTGCTTGGCTCCGATGAGGAAGTGCCTCCACGCCTTGAAAGCTGCGTGGATGGCCAACAACTCCCTGTCCCAGATGGTGTAGTTCTGTTCCGACTTGCTGAGCTTCCGGGAGTAGAAAGCGCAGGGCCTCCAGTTCCCCTGCGGGTCTTCCTGTAAGAGGACGGCCCCCACCGCTCTGTCAGATGCGTCAGTCTCAACCCTCATGGGCCTGCCGGGATTCACGTGAAGCAGCTGTTCTTCGGACGCGAAGAGGCTCTCGAGCCTCCTGAAGGACTGCTCCGCCTGGTCTGTCCAGGTGAACTTCTTCTTCTTGGAGCTGAGGGTGTCCGTGATGGCTGCCGTCTCCTTGGCGAAACCCCTGATGAACTTGCAGTAAAAGTTGGCGAAGCCGACGAACCTCTGGACCTCCTTCCGATTTCGCGGGCTCTTCCAGTCCAACACCGCACGGACCTTGGCGCTGTCCATGGCTAGTCCCTTGTCGGACAGCCTATAGCCCAGGAAATCCACCTCTGTCACGTCGAATTGGCACTTCTCCAGCTTGGCGTAGAGCCTGTGCTCCCGTAGCCTCTGCAGGACTTCCTTAACGTCACTCTCGTGAGCCTCCTGCGATTCCGAGAAGATCAGGATGTCGTCGAGGAAGCATACGCACTTCTTGTAGAGGAGTCCCGCTAGCACGTGGTGCATGAATGCTTGGAAACAGTGGGAGCCATTTTGGAGACCAAACGGCATAACTCTGTATTCATAGGTGCCCAACGGCATGAACATGGCTGTCTTCCACTCATCACCCTCTCGCATGCGTATGAGATTGTATGCGCCGCGCAGATCCAACTTGGTGAAGATCCTCCCCTTCCTCACCGTCGCGAGCAGGTCGTCAATCCTGGGCATGGGAAAGGCCATGGGCTTTGTCTTCGAGTTTATGAACCTATAGTCTACGATCAGCCTTTTTTGGGGCGTGTCTTTCTTCTTCACGAAAAACACAGGACTGCCCCCTACTGCCTTGGATTTCCGGATGAATCCCCGCTGCAGGTTGTTATCAATGAACTCCCTGAGCTCCTGCATCTCATCCTCGGACATGGAATACAGCTTCGCAGTCGGCAGCGTTGTCCCTGGCAAGAGGTCAATTGCGCAGTCGTAGGGCCGGTGGGGTGGCAACTGGTCAGCCTCCTTTTCGCAAAAGACCTCCAAAAACCCCTTGTACTTGAGGGGTACTGCTTGCGCCATGCTGAGATGTAGCTGCTGCCCCTCCTCTTGGCCCTCCTCCTCCTGACCGGTCTGGATGCAATGCTGCGCGCAGTAGGACGAGCAAAAGGTGAGCTGCCGCTGGTACCACGCCATGGCCGGGCTGTGCCTATCCAGCCAACTCATGCCTAACACTATAGGCGTGTCTGACAGGCGGGTGACGTTAAAACTGATGACTTCGCGATGACTCGCAATCTGCATCATCATGGGCGGCGTCTGCTGTACCACTTGCCCGCCCAGCAACTTCCTGCCTTCTACGACGTTCAGGGGCAGCGTGGCTGGTAGAAGCTGTATGCGATGCTGCTTGACAAACTGCACCCCCACAAAGTCTGTGTTGCTCCCAGAGTCAATTGTAATGGGGACTTCCAGGGTGCGTCCATTGGGTAGCCGGAGTGTTACAGTAAGCTGCATCACTGGCTTGGGTGGTAAAGGATCTGTAGGATGCAAAAGCGCTGGGGACTGCTCTACTGATTCGCCTGGCGGAACCCCAGCATCTCTGCTTCCAGCCAGGCATTGTCGTTTCCCTGAAACTGCTCTTCGTGGAGCGCTGTTCCTGTTACTGTTGCTAAGGCTGCAGTGTGCTTCTGGAGCCTCTGGGGACACTTTCTGGCCATGTGCTTTGCACTGTCGCAAATGTAACACTTCCTGCTCCATCTAGGAGGCTTCGCCTTGACTGCTCCGGACGCTGGGGCTCCGGCAGCTGCCTGAGCCTTTGCACCACCAAGTTCCATCGGTTCCTCCCCCTCTTTCAGCTGAGGTGAGGGATGCGTACGTCCCAGGTCCCGGGGAGTAAAAGGAGGCACTCTAGCTGGTGAGCGTACCTGGCGACCCTCCTCACTGTGCCAAGGGCGTTCTTCGTGGCGCACTCCTATTGTGAGTGCGCGCTGCACGACGCCTGCTAGGGTTTGAGGTCTGTCCCCCCTAGCCAATTCATCTTTTACAGAGCCAGAGAGCCCCTCCCAGAACAAATCTCTTATTGCCAGGGAGTCTTTCTCCCACCCCAGCACATTCAGCAATGCGAAAAAGCGAGAATGGTACTGACGCACTGTAGCCTTGCCCTGCCGTAATCCATGCATCTCCCTGCGTGCCACATCCACATCCACGGTAGATTGGAAGCAAGCGTCCATGGCTTTGATAAATTCATCAGAGTCCCTGCGAGCAGGACCATCTTCGCGCCACAAATTGCGCAACCAAGCTCTCGCTTCCCCATGCAAGTGGGACACAATGAAACCCACTTTTTCCTCCTCATCTTTAAAGTCCTTGCGAAGCAAATGCAGCGCATATACGGCGGACGTCCGCTCGAAAACTGGGGTACTGCTTCAGGTTCCCATCGAAGTGGGCTACTAAACTGCCCCCCCTTCGGCCCAGTCCTATTCCTTCTGATCTGGACCCCGGGAACCCCACTTTGCATGCATGATCCCACCTGGCTTGCAGATCCTGGCATCGCTTTTCTGCTTCTTCCCCCTTCTGCTGGGAGACCACTACTGCAGTGGAAAGCTCGGAGACTGCGTTGATCAGGGCTGTTATTTGCTCCTCCATATTCATGGCCGCCAAACTTCGTGAGCTTCGCCAAAAAAAAAAAAAAATTGCGTTCTTTTGGGAGGGGACTTACTGTCAGGGCTGCCTCAGGTCTCAGCTCACAAAAGACCAACGCCAAGTTCTTCTTATATACAAGGATGTTTATTGCAGTTCATAGTAAGTTCCACAACCGAGGCGTGCAGCCCCCACGTCTGTTAACCTTAGACGGTAGAAGTCCCCTCTGAATCGGTCCCTCCCCTATCAATGGTGGCATTGATAGTTTTCTCCAGCCTGCATGTAAGAGTAAACAGTGCCTTTCTATTTTGCTCAGAAGCTATTCCTTGGTAAATTCCCATTGAGAGGAATCCTATAAATCCACCCCCAACGCTCCCTACAGAATTTGTCAGATAAATTTCATCTTCACAGTGGTCGCCCAGGGCCGCCCTTTTCCGTCTGCTTGCAAGATGAGGTACCTTGTGATTGATCTCCACTGCAACCGGAAAGGTAAATGCCCCCACACCGACACACTGGAAATTTCCTGGGTGGAAATTTGTCGCCAATCCATCATATAGAAACCAGAGGTTAGGATCTTTAATCATCCAACCAGAACAAATGGACCCTTGTCCAGTGAAATTAACCGAGTATTGAGGAAAGTATGGGTACAAATCCGAAGAGGTAGTATTGCCCTGGTAGGAGGCATTGTGGGAACCCCAAAGCCAAAATTTATCCAAGCATTGGGTATAATTTCCCAGCCATCCTTTGTCAATGTGGTACTTAACTTGGGGCCAATACTTCCATTTGGAATTCCATACTCCAGTGGCATGACAACAAAAACATAGACCTTTTGTGGTTCTGGTATATCTGATATATCTGTAGGGGATGTCATTCATTTCAGTAGGTGGGGCTGCAAAGAGACCACTCTGATTGTAAAGCAGGCCTGCCAAAACAACATCAGGATCCTTGATTAATCCTGGTATAAGGGACATATCTGCTACCTTCCTTGGGTGTTCATAATATAGGGTAGCATTCTCCCCATATATCTGGAACATGTGTTCAGCATGGTTTATAAAGACATTACCTACTACCATTGGGCCTCTCTGGAGCCACAAGCACATCAAAATCAACAGAAGCTTCATTTTCATTTTCCCCATGTATGCCTTCAAGGTTAAACCTTATCAGTTCCGGCTCTATGTCGATGTTAACACTGTGATCCTTCTTATATACACAAAACACAATAATCAGGACCAGAAGGAGTGAAATTGCAACGATTATATAAGGTAGCAGGTACCAGAACATACCCTTTAGTGAGATATAGCCTCCCGCTCGGCCGCACCCAGTGGACTTATTAGTGGTCCCCAGGTTCTGGTCGAACTGGTGAGGTCAACTCACACTGTATACACTCTGCAACTGCTACCTTGAAGGGACCTGTGGGTGGTGGAGGAAAAACAGCTACAGTGACCAGTATAGCACCGGGAAATGCTCCTTGGGGAGGTGGGTAGCAGAAGCTACGTATGGCTCTCCTTGGCTCCCCTGGCATGTACTCTCCCTTGTATGTGAACTATTGTTGTGGACCCGCTTGTGCCCAATCTGGTATGTAGAATTCCCAAAGAAAGAAAGGGATGTAACAACCGTATGCAGTTACCCAATCCACCCACTTGTCATGAATGTCCCCCCTTATGTTCACCCTTGTTATTGTTATTTGTACTAAGGGTTTATATGCAAATTCTGGCTGGAATCTGGGATTGACTGAAATTTTAACTGGTAGGGGTCCTCCCATACGCTGGTGCAGCTCCCAATTCTTCCGGTGTGCGTAGACTCACTGGCTTCCGGTGTGCAGTGAGAGCAGACCTGTAGTCCCATTGCCCGTGCTCCTGCCCGCTTCCGGTGGGGCTAGGTGCAGGGGTTCCTGGTGAGCTTCAACTTCAGAGGGTCAGACGGGTTCAGCTCACAGTTCCAATGACCCTCAGACCACTTCAGACGAGAATGATGAATCCACGGCGTTACTTCCGCTACTTTTACCGCTGTAGGTGTGGCCAGCAGAACCGTGTAGGGACCTCTCCACCGAGCCGTCAGCGGTTCGCCTTTCCAGTCTCGAACCCACACTCGGTCTCCTGGCCGAAAAGGATGAACTGGATCGGATAGGCAGATGGGAATGCGTTGGAGACACCACCTGTTTAAATCAAGAAAAATACGAGAAAGAGCCTGGATTTGTTCTGCTGTTATTTGCCCCCCCACCTGAGTCAAGTCTGCTGTTTTTCCCCTGGCTATTGGAGGTGGTCTCCCATACAAAAGTTCAAACGGAGAA